>NC_068370.1:22853697-23003697 GCF_020536995.1 Dreissena polymorpha
TTGATTTCTATCTTATGTCCAACATGTGGTACGCCGTGTGGAAGTGCAGTAGTACTATTATCGTAGGAGCACACGCGTGTTATGTGAGGCTTCTTTTGTTGTTTGCATTTATAATATTCTAGTCATTCAGTTGTGTGAATGAGTTTATGCTGGAGTCTATACATATTATGTTATTTTTGTCACGATCTGGTTGTTCATTATATGAAATGTGACTTACGTGATTAAATATAAGCATGACTAAATGCAGTAATTTAATAAATACAACCAGAAATTCCATTCCAAATCATATAGATGGTAATTATTACCATTAGCTTTGGTAAAGCAATTGATTGAAATGGGGTCGGGATATTGACAAAAACATTTAGAATTGGACTTGTTGACATATCTTCCAAATATATTTTCAATTTGTATCTGATTAAGCACATCCAGTTGTCTTTCAAATTTATCTGTAACATTGAATCGACATTGCTAGTGTACTGTTGTGTCGAAGAAGTGAAGTGTATTCTGATTTCACGATATTTGAAATAAAGTAGTAAGTGACAGCATTGATGAGAACATTCTCAAATTCATCGACAGCGGAGAGCCTGGTATTGGATACGCTGACAAGTAAGCGGATTGTGGGGGAAATAAACACACCAAGAAAACGTCGTATTGGCTATGATACGCAGCTATGATACGCAGCTATATTGGCTATGATACGCAGCTATTTAATCGCAGATGTTGCATGTATCATTTTTTAGGAAACCGTGATCTCATTAACGGCCGTCGTTTTCGTATTCAGATTCCTAATTTATTTTACTTATTATGATGTTTTTGGGCGAATATTTAAACCACGTTGTTTAATACTCGGAATTGACATGCATTGCCAACTTTGTAAGAATGTATTTACATAGCAACGACACATTATAGGTCATTAGACAATTCTATTTCATATCTGTGTGTTGCTGCTTAGCTCTATGATGGAATACGTGGATTACAAACGCATCAAGTAAGCTCGAAATAGTGTATTGTGTACGTGTGTTTTTTCTTTCTTTAATCTTTGTGCATTGGTGTTTTTTCAGCCTTCCAAAAAGTACATTCTTCGATTGGTGGGGTATTTGTCATTTAATTTATATTACATTTACCTAGAGTGGATATGAGAAACAAGAAAAATGATCATATTTCCTCCCTTGTGTCATTCGTCCAATCATTCATAAAATAATCTAACTTACGACAAACAAACATGTAACAAATCGTCAAATACACCAACACATAATTTTATGGTATACTGTCCGCTTTTCTTTCATTTTTTCTACAGCACCATTATCTATACTCAGAACAAAATGCAATGCACTCATAAACTCCATAATGGCCACATTAATCTGCGTACCTAGTAATGTTACTTGACCGGAAATCACATAGAAAAGTCATTGTTATCGGATTTCAGAAAAAGCCGGTAAACCTTTCACCCACTTGTCTAATGTCGCATTGTAAAAGTGCCGGGCACGACAGAAATATCACTAAAGACTTCTGAAAAATAATCGTCAATTAGACACATTTAATAGATATTTTGGAAATGTGTCGAAATTATTTATCAGAATTAAACGAATCGCACAAAACTAAAATAAAGGATACATATAACACACTTATATAGTCCATAGTATCGCAAGATACTTGTACAGAAAAGTAATGTAGAAAAATCGTTTTTCAATGTTTTATTACAGTACTAAATGGTGACTAACTGTTCCAAAACTTGTTAAAAATATGCACAACTTACGCAGCATGCTTATATTATATGCACTATACTACTGCCTGCGATTGTCGGTAGTTCAGCTTATGTTCACAAGGTCATACTTTGGAACTAATGCAAACAGCAAACTGTTTTGCCTATTTGTACATAGAATGCGCGTCGACGAAAGAAGTAGTACTCCGAAGTTATACTTCTATAAGAAATGTATGAAACTGCTTTTTGTGGGAAATTGGAACATTTTTGCTATCGATCTATTCCTAGCATGAGCTATTATGTATGTAATAAACAGGCAAGAATAGTGTTCTTTGTACCTTATACGTCTCCTAAATCAACAACAAACACAACGATATAAATTGGAAATACAGCATGTATTTTGGTATCTATGCGTATGACCAGATGACACATTTATAACGTATGACAATAAACAAATGTGAACAATTCACATTTTGATATATCTGATACAGATTTCATAATTCAAATATGAACTAACGCTCATATAGTTTACACACAGAAAACAACAACTGACTATATTCCTGCAGATAATCATTTCCATGAGAAAACTTGTCAATATTTTATATCCATTAAAATATTAGGTAAATTTACGTGTTCTTTGGTTCGTATCGCAAAGCCGAATGACTATTCCACGAGCATATTTACCCGCCAAAACAATACACTGAGCGACCCCTACAGGAGACTTTCTTATGCAAATGAAAATAATTTCCCTCTAATTCGCTGCGCTCAAACTAGGAAAATTACATTTTGCTTAACTAAAACGAAACTTAGGGTGATGTGTTTGACCTATATTAAGCACACAATTTTAAGACTGATCGGATTTTCACAAAACAAATAAAGTCAGCGATAGCATATATTATTATGTTGAATTGGATGATTTCGATACATAGAAACAAAACATAAATAGATGAAATGGTTGCAACAATAGTAGATATACGCACCCTGATTTTATTAAGATTAATAAGTGGTAGAAGTGGTAGTGGTAGTGGTGGTGGTGGTGGTGGTGGTGGTGGTGGTGGTTGTGGTGGTGGTGGTGGTGGTGGTGGTGGTAGTGGTAGTAATAGTAGTCGTAGTAGTAGTAGTAGTAGTAGTAGTAGTAGTAGTAGTAGTAGTAGTAGTAGTAGCAGTAGTAGTAGTAGTAGTAGTAGTAGTAGTAGTAGTAGTACGTTTTTCTGCAAATTAATATACCCTCGGGGTAACTAGCCTGTTTTTAATTGGATAAAAATGTCAGCATCTTAAACACGTATAAAATTTCCATTTAAATTCAATTAAAATACGGCGTCATACCGTCATTTACATATATGTATACTTAAATGCATGTTAACTAAAAGTCCGTCGTACATTGTTGTGGTATACACCAACCGGTTTTACCATTGTGTTCTAACCCAATAAGCGATAATCCTGTAATCAATAAAACCCACAAACGTTACAGATAATCTGTTAATTTTAGAACCACTCAGGTAGACCGGTGCTGTTTAGATGTATTTGTAAGTGTCTCTTTCATATAAGTGTACTGAACTGTTTGGTTCGAACAATAACTACTTATGAGTATATTTGCAATGCGTGAAGAGGAAATCAATTCGTTCTGGAATGTTGCTATTTCAAGTGTTAACTTGACACTAGAAATATATTTTAAAACTTGCTGATTTTAACACTGAAAAAATGATGTAAGTGAACTAAAATGTTTTTGCTATTTAAAAAAATGTTATCCAGGTATTTTGAATAAAAAAAAAATCTGAAAAAATCGTCAATATACTTATCATACTAATGTAGTTCGAATCAATTTTTTAAGTATATACATTAAGTTGTAAAAAATGTAAAAGTAAAGAGATTTAAAAGAAGAAACATGTTACGATCATAAATCGGATTTTCATATAACCGTTTTGAAGTGGTCGATATAGACAGAATGTGGCGGAATCACCTCTTCGGATTAAATAATGTGCAAACAGCGTGTTTAATATATCGTTCAACAAACCACACATTTGGATATAAGCTTATTAGTTGATATTCATTTCCTTTTTACAAAGAAAATACTCTGATGTGAATAAGGCGCTTAGTGAATACGCGTGAATAAAAATCTAGAGTTAAACAGTTTGGTTTTGAAAATGGATACATGCAGAGTGAAACCTCGTGTGATCTTTAATCTTCAAACTAAAGTTTTGATAATCTTTCGTATCTGCAGACAAATGATAACATATAAATATCTGTAATTTACAGAAGTGTAATGTTAACATTAACTGAATTAATGTGGTATGTAAAGTGTTTTAATATTAAGTTTTAAAGACCATAAATGTAAGCGAATCTTATAAAGTCGTTAAAAGAATTTTGTACAACTATGTACAAATAGTGTCTTAAATAGGTTCGCCAGCCTATATCTGATTGAAGTTGTCAATGATTCAACTGGTATAAGCTCCTTGCTAGTTACAAAATTCGCACTTATAACATAATTGTATATATATAATTACATGTAAGTATATATTATCCTTGAGTTTTTTCATTAAATCCATAAGCTGGGTAATATTTGTTTTACACATATGACTTCCTACATAGATTGGTTATCAACAATTGTATGTATTATAATGCAAATTTCAAAATGTTATGCATGAAAATGATTTAACAAAATACCACTAAATTAAATGCCACATTAGGAGATGCATTAAAATGTGTATAACTTGCAAAGCGTGCGACATAAATCATATTTAGGATGTTAACCTGTCAAAAAAGCACTTATTATGACGGTACAGTGTTCGAAACCAGACATAGAATATTTTCTTGTGATACAGAACGTATCAACATTTATTTCCATTATCGAATATTTAACGTGTTTACAACGTTTTAATAAGGATCAGGCTTATAGCCAGTATTGTGTTTACTTGTTTTTCATCTGTTTTAATTATTATCACCATTCTCACACCATGATACATATTTTATGTATTCCCGTACAAAACAAAAATGCCAGAAACAAACAAAGTAACTATTAGTCCGACAATTTCAGGTTGTGCCCTCCGTAACAGACAGGAATGAGACCAGAGTACGCTTCCTGACATACGACGCTCTAGATTCAGTATTGGAGCCTTCCAGGTGTTGAACGGCATAACTCAGATGACATCCAAGGCGCGAGAAATTCTTTTTCTATCAACGTACATTACATTAGCTCTGTTGTTGCGCTATGCATATTCCCGCGAGGTCTTCACCAATTGTGGCGGAGAATTTGACAAGCCGCAGGGAATTCTCCAAACCACAAACTTCCCGGGCCCTTTTCCCACGCCGATTTCGTGCGAATGGCTGATACGCGCACCACCAAACAAGAAAATCATCCTGTATTTTACGGAGTTCTACATGAAGGATTCGGTATTTGTCTCAAGCTACGACGCCTACAAGAGTCCAACGTTGCATCTGAATCGCGACGACATCGGCGAAATCCTGTGGAACTACGATCTCTCAATCCCTCTAGAAACGCGTAAACCCTGCCTCCTCCTGCGTCTAGAAGTGAACTTCATCGGCAACCGCAACCTCAGAGTCATCGAACATCTCCTCGATGTGTTTGGCTTCAACATCACGTACGAGATAGTGGACCCTCTGGTAACAGCGCAACTGGGTTGTTCCCTGAAGCACTGTTCCTATCTCGGCAAGTGCATCGCCTCCGCGGACTATAGTTCCTTTTCGTGCCAGTGCTATGACAAGTTCTTCGGGGACCAGTGCCAGTATGGCCCCCACTGTGACCCGGACCACGGGACGAACCTGTGTCTTAATGGCGGACGATGCAGGTAAGAAACTTCATTTCAAACTTTTTTCTGTCAGGCTTTCCGATTCCGTAAGTGTACAAAGTGTACCACGAACATATGGTGAAGTTGATGTATAGTCCTTTCTGCGACCAGGTATGCTTTTAGCTCGTTCTCAACTCAGGAAGCATTCTCAACATTTAAAATGTACTCGTCATTTCAATGGAAACAACTCAATTGCCATTTGATAAACGGGAGGCTGTTCATAAACTCGAGTTTAAAAACACGTTTTTAAGGAGAAAATATTTGTGGAATTTAATGTAATATTAACTGTATATACCATTTCATTTTCGCTTCGTCGCAGTCACACGTCGAAGAATTCTAGAACACTCGAAGATTCGCTTGAGCATGAGAATGTGTACCTTTCCCATATAAACTCTATTTTTATTACAAAATTAAACATACATACTCATGCAAAAAGAGAGATGAACAAACCACATGTTGAAATTATCCAATATATACTGTTTCTTCAACTATAACAGACAATTTGCATGTTCTTGTCATTTAGACACGCATGAGGCCTTTATGCTTCATACCTATGTAAGGATATCTGATGTATTGTTTCCCATATTGTTACCATATATAATACCAAAAATGCGTTGGGCTCATTGAGCATATTCGATGGATAGTAAAAACTTGTATAACAGTTCAACCGAACGTAAGGGCATTAAACTTATACAAATAATTAAAACGCATTTTCGAATTAATCGCTGGGTTATGCTTTTGTAGAAAAAAAGATGTCTATGTCTTTACCTAAATGACGTTTTCGTGACAGATAATGAACGCTAGGTTTCTTTCCGATGAAATCGTCCATGAAATCTTATCTCAGCCTGTGGAAAGAACTAGCGACTTGTTTGTAAATACTAAAGACGTCGCTTCAATAATTTGCGTATTACTATTTTACTCGGATCTAATGAGCGTCGTGCACTGGTAATTTCGGATCTTCTTTACGATTTTTAAACCAACAATAGTTGACCCATATAATCATTCAACGCAGAATGTGCTGCAGTTTTTATATTCCACACCGGACTTACTATATTAAAAAAATACATTGCTAATACGATTATTCATGCTTTAAATAAGAGGATTACAAATAAAGTCAGATTAAATAAACGACCGCTTTGTGTTCATTAATAAAACAAATTGTTTTGCTAAAATGTTGTTAATTTGCTGAAAGCAAAATCTTTATATGTCCAATCTAAAAAATACAAGCGGGGTTTAGGCAATCTAATTGTATTAATCATGTTTTAATTTTGAAGTAACATAACATATCACTTAACACGAGATTGAATACATGTATTTTTAAAGTTTAACTGCACAATTTACTAGTGATATACGATTATGGTTTATATATCATGTGTAAAATAAGGTAACTTTCGTCTGAAATTTGTTCAATTTAATTTTGCATTCATTCACATATAATATATTTTAAAATACTAGTAGCTATTAAAACAATGAGTTTAGAAATGTTAATATTAGTTACACGTATGCGACTTCTTAAAATGAAATAAACAAGATTCTTAGCAACTAAAAATATATCAATTAGTGACACATGTGAATGTTACATTCATATACGCTCCCGCAAAGCAGGTTCTTTTATGACAATGCTTCTCCTATGCAGGCCACTCATGGCATTTAAAGCATGCTGTACCATTAAAATACTCAATAAGTAATGACCTGAACAACTTACTAGGATCTTTGTATTCTTAAGTCGGATTTTTTCGCCGTTTATACAAATATTACAATTTTATCACAACGATCAGATTACCAACTCGCAATTTTCCTGTGATGGCTGCTTCCCCACTACTAACTGCATAAGTATTCTTATTCAAGTAATACATCCTTATTTGACTCTTAGGTTGGAGGACTGAATGGTCGTCGAGAGGGCATTTTATTTTATTTTATCATCTGTTCATATATAAACATACGTACACAATTGCATACAAGAAACAACATATATGTTAAAGATATGTAATGTATTATCAATACTATATATCGATATTGTTGTGTAAAATCATTCTGACATGGATATGTAATTTATAGCAAAATCATCCATATATGCAGTTATGACGTGTTGATTCCAAATTGCTTTATACAGTAGACGATATTCCACTACAGATATACATATGTATGCAATCTTCCAGACAGTATAGCCCATAAATTAAACTAAAAAAAACCGAATTGCATAAGCATATTGGCGTCTACAAACATTTTGAAGCAGTATTATTAGTATAGGACAATTGCGATTTCATGTAAGTTATATCCATTATAATTTTTAACAATATCTGTTAAAATTCTAAATTATTTATGACAACATTACTGGCAAACAGGGAAAGAAATGATCTGTTTTCAAGATAATGTTGACTGTTTTGTTATGGTCGATTGATTGGATACAAAATAGAGCGGTGATTCTCATTATTGTTTATATTGTTTCATCTAGTATTCAAGAACTCTGAATGTATCGTATAATTCTCATTAGTCTTTTAAATTATGTAAAAACATAATAACAGAGTACATTTACAATGACTTTGAAAATGTTGAGGAACATTAGTAAATAGCTTATTCCAGTAGAAAAGTATCGATCGCATTGCTCTCCGAACCAATGATGGGGATGATAGGATTAACAGTCGCGGTAGTTGTCACGCTGATATGAACAAAAACGTACATAAAACACATTTACGCACCATGAAAATAAATTACGTTAAGCATAGTATGCAACATACAGTTATTATTGTGAAAACCATTATGAAATCAATGATAAACATTATTAATATATTTTGAGTGATACAAAACATAACGTTGATTCAATACATTGAATACATTTCTGCATGAATTATTCAAGAACTCTGTGGAAGAAACGGTCATCGTAATCGTCACGCAATGTATCGTACTAATTCGAACCCACGTTCTTTTGCGGACATTCTTTATATATGCGTGTTAGTGTTTCTAATACCCTCCTAATGCTGCAGCCTATTGTGAGATTCAATGTTTGATTCCAGTGACAAAATGTACTGACGTTTATTTTATATCATGGATTATTCGGTAGCTAAACAATAATATGAACAGTCTTATAATATTTAACGATCAGTACCTTCCAAAAGCAAAACCAAGATAATTATTTGATATACTTTTGCACATACATTTAATAATTTACGCATTTTCACATTTATTATTAAGTGTAAAATGTGGCTGAAATTAATGCTACTACTTTTTCCATACAAAACTTCATATGTAGCTAATGTACCTCATATGCATATCTGTCTTGAGAGAAGTCAGCATATGCTAAGTGTATATGAGTCGCGTTCTGACAAAACTTGCCATAATGCATGTGCGTCAAGTGTCGTCCCAGATTAGCCTCTGCAGTCCGCACAGGCAAATCAGGGACGACACTTTCCGCCAAAAGTGGATTTTTGCTAAGAAGGGACTTCATTTTAACGAAAAATGTGTTAAAAGCGGAAAGTGTCGTCCCTGATTAGCCTGTTCGGACTGCACAGGCTAATCTGGGATGACACTTTACGAACAAGCATTAAGCCTAGTTTTCTCATAACACGTCTCATATGATCTGAAGATATATTTGTTTACCCGGATGTTTAACCCTTTACATCCCGATAAAAAAACAGCATATAACAGCCAAAATCACTGCGTTGTGGATGCATCGTTCCAAAGTCTAAAGATAAGAGCGAACGAATAATAAGTTAATTTACACATCCTGCAAATGAACTAAGTTAACATATTATACAAGATTAATTGGTAGCATTTTATAAGTATGAGAAACGCTATGAAATAATGCACAAATTATCCAAATAAATGAACATCAACGCCGCTGTATTTTAGGAAAAGTGTTGTTCTATTTGGCATAAGCATTCATCACACTCCTTTATAACATATACATCAGTCACCAGCAACGGCTGAAACCATTCAAGGCCTAATTGAGTAATCGGAATGAAAATACAATGCCAAAATTGGTGTCAGGATTTACAGCATCCGCGACATTGCGTTCTGTATTATTTGAATAACAGTTCGTGGTTACGAGGTTTCTCCGGCAGTCAGGCAATAGAATCGCAATAATGCACACAGAGTATCAGCAGCCGTGGTGACCAAATAACACGTCGTAAAGTCAACTTTTCAACGATGCTATTTTGTGAGATATACTTCCATGGAATTAATGAACATAAAACAGTGTATTGTGGTTGACGACATTACATAACATTGTATGGTACTTGACGGGCTAACATTGTATTGTATGGTGGTTCACGACATTACATAACATATCAGGTGTGATCTGCTATCTAAACAACGGACATCAATCATGTTTCATGTATGCGACAGAAACTCGAAGATTGCGTAGTGTTACCGATTCCGTTGCATTAATAAAACCAAATTCATTATAATGTCCCAATGGGCCAGTAAATATTAAATGTAAAAATAACAGACACTCGTTACAAGCAGTAATAATTAACCCATATCGACTTGAATTGATAATAATAATTATAATCATTAAAAATAATTATACGGACAAAAGCCCGCGTAGCGGGCGTTGACCATTCATACATATGGATATTTAGACAAAACAATATGCATAGGGGATGCATCTAAAAAAAAAATACCACGCGAAATATATTTTCGCGATGCAATTATCCCCCTTGAATACTAATCTTGTCCATGTTCTGCCTCCGTTTGTTTAGTTGCGAATTTATTTGATCCGATTTATTAAATATCTTTATGTTATTATTATCCTCACAAATCAATGAATAAAACTATTTAAGAAAATGATTCGCTGAATTCATGAACATCGGCGTTGATTTCGAGCTCTCAAATTGTTAAGGGGAGCTAACCGCCGCGCATACAGCGTCCAGTGTTTACTTTTCAGAATTCGTGACGCATTTTCCATTCGCTCTCAGACAGCAGTTTTACGTGTGATCAGGGGCAATATTCTGGTGAGTTGTGGTTGTTATCCATCAGAAAAACATTTAGTCACAAAATTTAACGATATTCCGATTTTACTTTTTAGTCTTTTAGCTTATTTTAAACGTATTTAAAATTACACCGCATATGTTCGGAATTTGCCGATATCCCAAAAGGTTACATATCACTATATGAAGTTTAGGCCTTAAACAAGAAAATCTAATACCGTTGGATTTTCGTACCAAAATATTTCGTAACAAATCTCTCAGATTCGAAATCAAAAACAAAACCAAGACATTTATAAACTGTCTGCATCATTTATTAAAATTGTAACATATTTGTTGGTTTCCCGTTTTTGAGAAGCTGTTCTGTCAAGGCAAGAGCTGAGCATCACACAAGCCATTCTATCGAGCAACACTGACAGTTTTGGTTTCCAGAAATCAACAAAGGAGGGATTCCTGAACTATCAAAGTTTCCAAGCTATACACACAGTTATAAGCTGTGGTGATCTTATTTATTTGTTCTGTTGGTTTTCTTGGATGGAACGCGTGTGAGCTTTTATAGAACTTTGAAAGGTCTATATCTGTCTATCTATAAACAAAAATCAGCTATGGCATTATACGATCAGATGTGCAAACATTGTCAAAGGGTTGTAAAATTAACAATTTGAAGGCAATTATGCTGAAGAAATATGAAAGTTCCCATGCACTTTTAGTTTGTTTATAGGCGAGTGTCTGCCAATACATATCAAACTATTGATATAAAACTTACCACAAGTATGTAAAAGCACTAAGTACCTGTTTTGATCATTTTTAATAAGATAGTGTAATTCTGAACAGTAGAAAATTTAGTTTAGCTTGGTTAGATAATGCACAATGCCATTAATATGATTTCCTTTCTATTGTGTAATTAATAAATTGGCTGTTACTTGTTGTTCCATGATAAATGTTTTATGCGCTAGTAAAAAACCGGCATTGTAAATTTTGTAAAAGGTAATAAAATGTTACTTCATTAGTTCTATAGTTTTTCAAAAGATAAAATCACTTTGAAATTTCATATACGTAAATATTATTGTAAGTTGAATGAATGATGTGAAGGGTTTTGTATCTCCATACAATACCACATACCTTTTTATATATGTACTCAATATATACATATACTAACATCTTGTGCATGCTTCTGCTAGAGGCTTAGCCATGAAAGACAATGACTGACATATAAATAAGCTCATATGATTACTGATAATCTATGTTGTATTGTATGTGTTATTTGAATGTTTAAATAAACAAATATGGATGATATAACATTATGTTTATTTGCATTTAAAGTGTAACTATACAGCTACAAACTAAGTGTATGCAGTTTATACTGTGATTTATGAATTGCTACAAAATTGCTAGTTTTTTAGTGGCGACAAAAAGAAAGAAAATTAGAACCCTGCAAGATACCTGTATTAATGAACTATTTTAATTGCAAAACAAGTATGCTGTCTTTCTGTTCCATATAATTATACATTGATAATTTAAAAAAAATCCTGTCAATCAAAATTTATTTGACACATTACATATTTTGATTTAATATGTTAAATCAGTGCATGCTGCTTTAGCAAGCTTACGTTGAATTGAGACATTTGCGGAAACAAAATGTTTCCTGGGTAGGACCAGTACTAAGTGTCTTTAGGGTGATCTAAAGAACGCTCCCTCTTAAGGGATCAATACAGATACCTCCCAGTGACTTAGCTGACACCATATCTACTATACCGCAGCCACCGAACCAGCAGAAATTCAAAAGATGCCATATCTTAAAACATGTTACTCGTTTGAAGATTATTATTTTTTGATGCTTTACTTTATTATTGAAACAACTATAATATTTTGAACCCAATAATGTCCATATATTTATTAAAAATACATGGTTATCAAAAAAGATTTTGCCCGTAAATTAGGTAACACCTATAATCATATTACTTCTACTACTACTACTACTACTACTACTACTACTACTACTACTACGACTACGGCTACGACGACGACGACTACGACGACGACGACGACGATACGACGACGACGACGACGACGACGACGACGACGACGACGACTACGACGACGACTACGACGACTACGACTACGACTACTACGACTACTACACTACTACGACCACTACGACCACTACTACCACTACTACTACGACGACTACTACTACTTCTACTACTACTACGACTACGACTACTACTACTACTACTACTACTACTACTACTACTACTACTACTACTACTACTACTACTACTACTACTACTACTACTACTACTACTACTACTACTACTACTACCACCACTACTACTACTACTACTACTACTACTACTACTACTACTACTACTACTACTACTACTACTACTACTACTACTACTACTACTGCTGCTGCTAAATCACGGTATGACGCCGTATGTAAATTGAATTTAAATGGATATTTTATACGTGTTTAAGAAGCTGACATTTTTTCCAATTAAAAACAATCTAGTTACCCCGAGGGTACATTAATTTGCAGAAAAACGTACTACTACTACTACTACTGCTACTACTTCTACTACTACTACTACAACTACTACTACTGCTACTACTACTACTAATACTACTGCTTTTACGTCTACTACTACTACTACTACTACTACTACTACTACTACTACTACTACTACTACTACTACTACTACTACTACTACTACTTCTTCTACTACTACTACTACTACTACTACTACTACTACTACTACTACTACTACTACTACTACTACTACTACTACTACTACTACTACTACTACTACTACTTCTACTACTACTACTTCTACTGCTACTACTACTACTGCTACTACTACTACTACTGCTACTACTACTACTAATGCTACTGCTTTTACGTCTACTACTACTACTACTACTACTACTACTACTACTACTACTACTACTACTACTACTACTACTACTACTACTACTACTACTACTACTACTACTACTTCTACTTCTACTACTACTACTACTACTACTACTACTACTACTACTACTACTACTTCTATTATTATTATTATTATTTTTTAATTATTATTATTATTATTATTGTTATTATTATTATTGTTATGATTATGATTTATATGATAATTATGATGATGGTGATGATGATGACTAGCAAAGAACCAGTTAAGATAAATCGATGAAAGACATCGTCAGTAATAAACGCCAAAACTGCCGTCTATTTAAGGACACGGATATTTTTGGTTTAGTTTGAATAAAGTTGAGTCAAATCATGGTACTTTTTAGTCAAGTTGACATCATGTTTGATCAGAGTTGCTTAACGTTTAGTCAATTTGTGTTCATACTATTAAAATTGGACATGCTGATGGGTCTCTGTGGCGTATGATAAGTTACTTTAACACCAAGTTGAGTTGAATTTGCATAAATTTTAGTTCAATTGACATATTATGAGTGTATTTAACTAAGACCATTTTCACCCGACACTAAGTCGTTCGGAACGAACATAATACCACAATGATTCGACCAAATGTATGATCGACTCAAACGAAAGACAACGTGAATCAACAACAACAACACCAACAACACCATTTATTCAGCAGTAAAGCTTATACAAGCTCATAGAATAGAAGATCGAATTGGACGATAGTGTTATAAACTGGTTAACATGGTTAGTTATTATGGGAATACATAATTGCATCTGATATTGCAACTGCACACTTTATATTTACTAATTACTTACAAGACATACAATAAGATCACAATTATTTGTAGAAATAAACATTTGGGAATACGAATGTTATATGTGGGTGTGTCTGAAATAAAAATGTGAAGAATCTTATGTACGTGGAATATTTTAAATAAATTACTTTAAAAATTACGTAAAGCACAGTTTCATTATTTTATAATACAATTCTTTTTTGTGTATGTTTTGAGATATATACAATAATGAATCAATCGTATCCTATTTTAACTCCGAGTTTTGTCAGTTTGACCCATCGTAATGCCAACCTCGCTCAACAGAAAACCAACATGACTCGTTGTTAATAATTAACTAATAATTAAGTTCCTCTCAACAAAAGGCAGTTTTTTTCGTTCTATACCTCCGGGCTGAATCGATCGAATCGTAGTGCCGTCTATTCTTCTCTTTAGGCGATGATATAGATAAAGTGATTTGCATAAAAAAGAAACTGGGTGTGCCTGGGTTTCCAAGCTATACAATAAACTAGTTGAAGCTTACGTATTTCCGTCATTCCTTTAATATGCATGTTATCTATACTATTCTGTGTGGGCCATGGATAATATTAATACGAGCGTTAGAATTTTAGAATCTTAATGATACTTTGGTTGATACTTCACGTGTCGATCCGACATGTTTGAATGCTATTTTGCATGGTAGTTTCATTGACATTTGTTTGATGGTATTAGTACTGATTTACTCGCATGAACGCTCATGATCTTTTTCATACAAGCGTTTTAGTCATGAAATTTTATTGTAAATTTGATAATTAAACCAGTTGTTGAGACATATCAGCAATAGCCGCAAAAACAACAGTTATTAAACTTAAAACTCATAACTGCCATTTCAATTGCTGACATAATAATCTTCTTTTAAGTTCACTCGCGTTCTTTTAATTACAGACTGAAGTAAATCAACATATCATTAATGTTAAATTACGTGTTAACTATTAAGTGAATGTTTCAAAACCAATCAAAACCAACCACGCGATGAGGAGGTGTAACATGACGAACAATTATAATGGCAGTTATTTATATTACACACATTTTAACCATGCATTCTGGCGTTTTGGTTATATCAATTTATCCGACCAATTTCAATCCACAAATGAACCAGTCCACCTTTAAATTAGCCATGATTGAAAACATACCGATTGACCTAATCCGTTCGAATAATAATCAAAAGTTCAAGCACATGCTCAATTCAGTACAGTAGATATAACAAGAAACCGAAGATATACTAAATCCCCATAAATATAATGGCATTAGTCTTTAATTGATCGCTGCTTTTGAGAAAAAATAATATTTTTTCTGCGGAAATTTAGTTTGACGCTCACCTACAACTGACGAAACGAAACATTAGTATTTAAGAAATATGCGCAATCGATAAATCACTGATCTAGAAATTGTATATAAGTAACAAAAATACTCAAAATCAACGAATATTTTATTCAATATTCCTAAAAAATAAAGTTAACCAGTAAAACATCAGTGTTCCTTAAAGCAATAGCTAAAATTTGAATGCTAGATGTGGAATGGTAACATAGATTTAAAGAGATACAAAATGTTTGTTTTTTATTTTTGTGTGGACCACTTTAGTCCACTTTAATTTCCAGCAACGATATCAATTCATACGACACACGTACACTAACTTGGTACATGAACACGTGTTTAATATATTATTCCGCAAAACAAAAGAAAAACAGAGCATTTTGTATCTTGTTTAATCTATGTTACCAGACCACATCTTAAGTCTAAATTTTTGCTATTGCTATAAGGAACATTATTGTTTATGTGTTCACTATATCTTTTTCGAAATATTGTACGAAATATTCGTTGATTTTGAGGGTTTATTGGCTTTAAATAGTATTAAGTGCCTTAATGAAACACTTGTCTTTACAATAAACGAAATACATCCTCACGCTCCATTTTAATAAGGACCACACGTGGCAAAAGAGCTATATTGCATACTCTAAATATCGTTTACTCCTAAAATAAAGCATGTGAATTAGTTCGATATATCACGTCTTTAAGTCACTTTTCTTGTTTTCTTACTCCTCAAATAAAGCATGTGATTTAGTTCGTTATCTACGTTTTTAAGTCACTTTTCTGGTTTCGTTTCTGTTTTCGTGCACAAGAAGCATTTGAGCCGTGCTCTTTGAAAAGAGGGTTGAATGCATGTGCTTAAAGTATCGTCCCAGATTAGTCTGTGCAGTCCGCACCAATCAGGGACGACACTTTTCGCCTTAACTTGATTTTTGCTAAGAAGAGACTTTCTTTAATCAGAAAATATCATACATTCGGAAAGTGTCGTCCCTGATTAGCCTGTGCGGACTGCACATTCTAATCTGGGACGACACTTTATGCACAGGCATTAAACCCCCTTGACAAATAGCACGGCTAATTTGTATGTGTACAAATACTGCGTGTCAGCATAAGTTTCACCTATGAAAACTATTTTACCTATATAGTAAGCGAACTTTCCTCTTTATTTTAAATTTTATTCTTTGCTGTAACCGTATCGGTAACATTTTAATGTATAGAGATTTAAATAATATAGACCACACTCCTCTGCCGATTTATTGGTTTTAATGACCTACCATAAACACATGTACATTAGTATGTAAACCATGAACTCGCTCATAAAGAAGAAATCGGTGTAGATGTCGTTCTTTTAAGACGGATGTTATCATTTCTTACATGGCTCCTGACCACCCACATACAGTGCGTTTAGTCGGCCTAAAGCGTGCAGTATCGTGCTGAGAATAATTATTTTCTCATTGCGCCATGTAATGCGAATATTATGCATGCGGATATATATTACACGGTGTACTATTTATCTGTTTCTTGTCCGAGTGTTCAATATGCACAAGAGATACTTAACCTCATTTGTTTTTTAATATGTTTCATCTTATGTGTAAGATTTATAAAATTAATTTCATAAATGTACAAATGTACGTTGATAGTAAATATTTGCTGTAGGCCTTCTACAGAACTAGATAACGTTTGTCAGAAATTGTTTACATTTATTCTAACACACAATAAAATATGGTTGTTTGCGATAATCTTATTGAATGATGCCTTGTTGTTCTGAATGTTTAAACAATGTGTTAAAATATAAGACATTGCAAAAGGAAATTCGGTTTCGAGACTGGCTTAATCGTGTTAAAAACGTTCTTTCAAGTATAAATTACAACTTGCATGTATATTGTATAATCCGCGCATGATAAAATTGATTTTATGCCATATGCGACCAGCGTTTCTCCAAACCAGCCTGTGCGTAGTCTGGCCAGGACTTAACTTGTCCGCTATTAAGACCACGAAACTTTGACTTTCTTGCAGACACGATAGCTTCTTACCAGATTGCGCGTATTGGCTGGCTGGTCTGGAGCTACGCTGGCCGAATATGATTTCAGACCTGTTAATGTGTGTAGTACAGCTATAGTTTGTGGATTAAATATAAATGTCTTTCGGATTAAATATAAATGTCACACAGGGGTGAGCATGTCTGACCTTTGCACGGACATCACAACATTTACGACCTTGTATCGGTATTAGCGTTATCAGTTTCGAAAGTGCTTAACCCTACTTATGGCCCCCTTAAACTACACGATGTGTATAAAAGCCCGTTGAAACACATATTGTCTTGTTTGTACTTTTGGACTACTACTTTTGAGATTCACATTTATTACTATATTTAATAACAATTTTATTCTACAAAATTAATGAATTTAAGTCTGGCTGATTAATCAATACCTTATGCAACAATTAATTTTACTTCTCCTATGATACTGACAAAAACATGCGACAGTATAGGATTGCTTGATTCACGACAAGGATAATGAAGTCATTTTCAAAAAGCATTTGAATTATTCAAACTAAAATATGCAGAAATTGTTTCTAAACGACATCTATTCGAATAAAATAGCACACAGAATAATAAAACTCAAACTAGTAATTAGTAGTTGGAGTTTATTCACCAGACTGTTCGCATGCTAAATGTGGATTAACTTGGTTTAATACACACTTTTGTTGGAAGCGAATAATAATACTAAATCATATAAAATATATTCGAAACAAGAGGTTTTAAATATATAATATATATATAAATACAAACGGAGAAGCATTTAATAAATACAGTTTTCTTAATGCGGATTGATATTTTAAAAATTTCATTTATTATACAAAACGTGCTCCTTTCAATTGGTTTAAATTTCTTCTACTGAACTGACTTTTTATAGACATACAGCTATTAAAATTTGTGTGACTACCTCCGCGAATTCAAGTTATCTTTAAAAAGTAATTATTTAACAATATTGCATATGTCTATTGGTTGAAAGCTGGTGTTTAATATGCACAAGTTTATGATGACAAAAAGGGAGATGTTCAATGGAAGCGTTTGGAGCATATTTGGTTGAATTTGATTTTAAGAGTGGTAATAAGACATGTTTTCTTGATGGCTTAGCCACAAATGATAATATACTTGAACATACTATTGAAATATTAAAACTAATATTTTAAAACAGTTTATTTCTAAGCTGATGTGGATATTCAATGAACACAATAACAACACAACTAGTTGTCATGTCATAATATAAAGGAACAATTAAACTCTGCAAACGATAACAAAAGAAAAAGTGTTGTCCGCAAGTCTTTTGTTTGATGCGAACGACTCACTGCCTAAAGATACTATACACAATAATACGTAGATTATAACATTAACCTTTAAACAATGTTAACAATTAGACTAATCGCCTTGGAATGATTCAGGTGTTTAACCGGTACAAAAGCTTGAAAATCGAACACTTAACACATTAATAATCAATTTAAAGGGAACGTTTTAAGTGGATAACATAGGTAGTTCATACAAATTAATAAAATATGATAAATTATACGGTCACCGCCTTGATGTTGATGAAAAAACCATCAAATTGCTGACTTTGCTTAACATGTGTATGGCTTTTCTTGACCACACACTAAGTACGGTCAAAATTAAATAAAAATGTAAAATTATTATATTAATCTCTTCTCAATACCAATATTTAAGAACCTAGCATTATATGGTACACAATCTTCATATCTGTCTCTCATGAGTAAGTATTAAAACGTTTGTTAAAGGCCCCATAACTTTAAAGTGTATGTAAACTACTCAAGTTCTCTAACTTCAACTTCACACGTTTAATTATTTGGTACCTGAATAGATAATTATGTGAATTACAAACGCTTTTTTTTCATAACAGCTTCATGTCAATTGAAATTCGCATCGGTTTGATACAAAAAAGCAGCAGGATTAAAACGTAACGTGATTCTATGAAACATAATTTATAACATTTTTGTCTTCTTTGAATACCAATACTTATGACATAACATTACATTTTTTTACATTAAGATTGAAGTAAACGATCGAAGCTGGGTCACCTGTATAAAACAGGCTTAAAAAATGAATGCAATAATGTTGCTGTGTTTATTTATATTTATAAACTATTTATAATGTTAAGCTGACCCTAGCAAAACTTCCTCATGGTTAGGTTTTGTGGTCATTTTGTTGTCAGCCGTTGTCCGTCGTCAACATTTTAATTGTTAACACTCAAGCAGCCACATATATTGCTCAATCATGAAACTCGGTGAGACCATATTTCGAATGGTTTGAGCCAGAACGTAATGACTCCATTTTTCAAATAGTGGAGAAACACCCAAAAGAAAGTTTGACAGACTACAACTTTTATTTCCGTATGAATATCAGCATAATATTAAGTTATAATATAGGTAAAAGTATGGTTATAGTATTATAAACATATTATAGGAGTGCATAAAATATTTAATGCATTTGCGTTCAAAACAGCACTTTCTTTATTATGGCATAAAGGTTTAACATATATTTTCTCAGAGTTCGACAGTGTTAACTGCAATTGATGCATAAGAATAGTGCCCTGCTTTTCCTATGCCACACACGACTTAGTTCCCTTTAGGCAAAACAGTCATGTGCTATGCATCTATTTTGAGAGACTAAACGAGACATGAGTACTTAGCACAAGTTCATATTAATAATCATAATAGGAGATATTCTTTGTTAGGAGAACATAGTTATTTCCTTTTACATTCTAGAATTTTACAGGACATGCATATGTAACAATACATTTATATCAATCAGTATGGACTTGTTAGTCTCCAATCTTCACAATGGAAAAAGTGAATATTCAGATTTTCTATTCCACTTCTGAATCTTCACTTTCTTCCAGTGTATCTGGTTCTTGAAGACAGTCCCTTGTTGTCTTATCAGATGGAATATCTTTGAAATACTGGTGATATTCTGAAGGAATTATTCCATTAGAGCAAAGTGATAGAAGGTCTTTCTTCTTTGCTGCTGTAATTGGAAATTTGGCATCATACAAGAGTTAAAAGTTACACAATTTTTATGTGAAGGGAACTCATTTGCTGACATATTAATGGCACTGATCAGGCAATGTCCTCATCGTTCACAATTTTCCTTTTTAATCCGTTGATTGCATGCAGATCATCTAGATTTTGTCGATTTGTTTCCATGAGAGGAGTACTTGCTCGGTATGTTTTGTAATTTTACTGTTTTGCTTTCTGTATTGCATGATAGACATAAGGTCTTCCTGGATTCACACGCGTTTTTCTCGATAGAACAGTTTGTTTTCTTTTCCAGAGCTTATCTCTATTACGATTCGTCAACAATGCTTTTTTGAAACCGGATATTTTGATTTTGACTTTTTGACGTCGATGTGGAATTTTGATTTTGTATCAATCAGTGTCTGAATCAGAATTATTCAATTCTTTCTGGTGTACCTTACATGTTGGATCTTTCACATCGTCATTAAATTCTGATTCATTTTCAGTGCTTCACGGCTGAAAAAGGGCCCTTTTAGTTCTTTAATATCTTTTTTGAACAAGCTTCGCCAAAAAAAAAAAATTAATCACTTTTAATATCACTATCCCCCTTTTCACATTGGAGCAGTGGCATATTGCTAGACTTTAATTCTTAATCATTGGTTTCTATTCCTTATGTGATAAATGGCTGATGAATACTATAGCCTTCTGTTTCGAGTTTGGTAGCCACACACTCTGGTTTGTTTTTTCTTTCCATTTCATCACTGAATGGTTCATCTTCATGTTTGAAAACTCTTCCCAGTCTTCTCCTGATATTGCCATGCTGTAATAAATGTTGTATGACAGTTGTTTGCACATATTGCTTCAAATTTGATGATCTGATTTGTTTATAAAAAATTGGACGTTAAAAACTCACGGTAAAATTAAAAGCAACACTTTTGCATGTTAAACTTTTATTTGAAATCAAAACGTGAATAGATGTACAGCTTTTAACATGTTTTTTTCAAACTTTCAAAGTGTAATGAACTACTTGAATGCTATAACCATAAAATTAACCTTAGCAATAAAACCTGTCTATAGTGAACGAATAGAGTGGCACTGAAGTCGGCGAGACATATAATGCAAGGATAAAATAAATCACTGCACAATCTCAACAAATGATAAGCAGTGATTTCTTCCTGTGCTTTCAAGCTCAAATTTGAAGCATTTAGTATTTTGATTATAATAAACACCTTTTTTACACACAAATCTAAGACTTACAAATCTAACTTTTTACTGTGAAAGCAGTTTTCTTTGAAAATATCTTCTTTTCATAAGCATGAACATTCGCTGATAAAGGTGATGAAACAATGATATTATTTTACCATCTTAGTGGGAGAACGATGTCTTTGATCAACATAAACACAGATGAGTAATTTTCCTCCCTGTCTAATTACTAATTAACTCAAGAGTTTGTGTATTCCTTTTGATATAAACCAGATACAGTATGTTCTTAACAAGGTAAATACTTCTTGTTTTTACCTTAAATAAGAGTCACAGCTGGCTTATTTTTTAATGATCTAAGTGCACTTAAATCTTTTTGGCACATGTATTTTCTCTCAATATGTATGCAAACGTATGGTGCCAAAAACACTTAAGTGCACTTAAAGCTTTCTTGCAATCATGAAATGAATATAAAACATTCTGGCATACACCAAAATTGTTGAGAAGCACTTAGTGCACACTGATTCTGTCTGATTAACTATGTTGCATACACTATATGATTCCGGGGTATAGTTCAAATTGAAGACCATTGGAATAACTTTATAATCGTGCAAAAAGTTATTTTTGATAAAGAGTGGACCTATCACGTTCTGGCTCTTACCCCTCGATTTTCCCTAATGCTATCTCGGCCGAGTTCGAAGTAGGGTCACTTAGTGTAAATATCTAGATTAGATTTTAAAACGATAAGGCTTATAGACATAAACACATACTATTTGTTCAGAACAGTAATGTTAATTATAGTATATTATATTGACCGAGTTTGAAAATAGTGCCATTACGTTTAAACATTAGACGGCCAGGGAAGCGGGCAATATTTATGTGCAGTTTTCCTGTTTTGGCTGAAGTGAGACATAACCAGCTCGCAATAGTTTAGTTCATTTGGATCTCATTAGCCATATTGTATGAATGTCAACAGATATTGATTGAGAAAACGGTATTTTTCGTGTTGTTAGTTTGATCCTCCTTATTCACTTTGTTTTCGAATATTTGACAGATCTGTGAACGGGTCCTTTTTAAGAGATAGCTTTATTGATTTCACATCTGAAATCTCAAAAACGTTTATTGATTGAGTGTAATCTTTTAAGGAAAATGTTAAACCCTTTGTAAAAAGAAAAATTAATCATTATCTTTAATATTATTGAATACAATTATTATATGTTTATATGCCATATGACATATACAACTTCCACAGAGATAAATATATTTCACCTTATGTAGCTTATTTCCAGACTCTCTTGTGCTTCAGCTACTTCTTCGGTTCACTCATCAACCAGTGTGAGTGCAGTCCGGGCTTTGAGGGCGACTATTGCGAGATTCCCACGGGACAGTCGGCCAACACGACGGCCGTGACGCTACCAGCCCCAAAACGTAAGTGATCATATTTATATATTTTTCCCAATACAATAAGATTGTATAATCCAAATTAAACACCTAAGCTATATATGCATACAAAGAAATTACTCATTATAAATCTGTAGAATTTCGGATCAATAATGTAAACAATATGGTGCACGTAATTGAATGCAAATCTATAATAATAAGCACACATCCATACGTATTATCAAACTTGGTACCACATATATAAACATACATTACTTCCCCTTTTACATGAACTTAACATCAAACTCTTAGAGAAGAAGTCTGTTGTTTTTTCCCATTTTGTAAACTAAGGTGTGCATTCATATTCACGTTACAGATTACCATCATTCAGAAAATATGCAAGACTGTGATAAGATATTTTATCAACTGTCAAGCTTCACTATATAAAATTACAAGCATTGATTTAGGCGAAATGCGCCGACTGTAAATGATGCTGTATCAGCCTTCAATTTAACGACCTTAAAACCATGAAAATATGTCTTTCAATATGACAACACGTTGTTAATGCAGACTAAAAATTAATAGAAATGAATGATTCATCACTTCATCACTGCCTTAATTTGCTTAAATATAAGGGCGTAATAGCGAGCAAAAGCTTTTCTTTCTTAGAACTTGAACATTTGCAAACATATGTATGTACAACATGCTTCATATTTCATAGGACATTTTTTTAAATATCTTGGAATTATTTGATTTGTCAATTATTGCATAAAAGACTCAATTAGTTTACTTTTAACTCAGCAACAATAACTATCTACATAAAGCTGATGGCTATTTGGATTATTACAGAACACCGTATGTCGTTATTTTGTCCGATCATCGAATGAATCTGACGATTGTTTACTGAATGAATGGCAAGTTGGAGGAAATATATTGTATTTTGAATTGTTTCGTCGATATAGCTATGTGTTCAGCACCACAACTGTGTACCCTTAAGTACACAATTATGTGTGAACTTTCAGTGATAAGAAAAGACAGTTAAGTTTGAGTTTCCTAATCCCTTGCGTGTAACAGGAGAAAATGCCGTTGTTCTCTGGATGAGTGAAAGGAAAGAAATTCACATCTCTTCAATGTTAACCGAATCGCAAATAACACATTTATTACGCCAAAACTCACGTATTAATCATTTAAAGTGTTAAACGACTATGTCTTTTGCGAACGGATCTCCAACACAATTGTCTGGTAGCGATTCTTAGCGGATTTAGTTTGGCATTTCGTTACAAATTGTCACTATTGCGAGGGCAATTTCGCTGTTCAAGTTATAGCATAACGCTGAGATTGACGGATATTTGTGGAGACAGATTTAATCGCTAGAAATTAATACATCGAGATTCTGAGACATCTTTTTGAGACTTTCGAAAGACAGTTTTCGTAAAATGATCGTATACAGTTCCAAAATACCATTATTACGATCATTTCACACACAAGTCCATTCGTTGGTAATTTTTGCAATTTGCTATCAAACATATCCAATAATTTCACTAGAAGAAGCTTGAGAATTTAATTCGTTGTGAGTTCGTATGCAATGCTTGATTTCATTTGTAATATGTATCACGTGAAGACATTGCTTCATGTTTAATGCAATCGATTATTGGACTTGTTTATAAGAAAAAGAAAACATGGCCTTTATCCCAACAGTCGTTTAGACTTGTGAAGACGTTTCTATCAAAACATGTATTTATCGTACAATACCGTCTGTATGTTATGCTAAGTGTAAGCAGTGAATCCCATTTTGATTATATTAAGACAGTAACAATATTGCAAGGAAAAATAACTTGCTTATATTAAACAAGAACAAGAATTTGTTTACTTTTTAATTTCTTATATCTATAACATTTGAGTTGATAGTTATCAGCAGTTTGTTTAAGGGAATAAATTAGTTAATGTAAACAATTCAATTATGAGCAACAATAATTACCAGACGAGAATGATTTAATTTGAGGGGATATACTGTTGGTCGGTTGGTCAGTCGGTCGTTAGTGGTTGGTTTGTGCCCATTTTCACTCTGTGTCGCAAACTTGTATTTCCTTGTTTGACACGAAACTTTAAAGATATATTGTGTATATTATGTAGAAGTACAAGAAATCACGTTCGTGTATTGCTCTGTATTTTTGGCAGTATGTGTATTCATCCTACATATTCTAAAGAGGTTACACAACATGTATAAAAGAGATCTGTAATTCATTTTACCAAATCAATCATGTTAAACATTGTCAATTAGTCTACATTTAAACTCGAAAATAAAACTATTTACTTGCACAAAGTTGGAATTTTCAAATACATAACCTAATTAAAAAATATTTAAAATGTCCATGACAATCGAACACCAGAGTGTTTAACCCCTATTAAAATCTTTTAAAGCTTTATATTTTAGATAATTTACATCATGATATTTCCATAATTGAATATTTAAACAATACTGTGGAATGTTAACATAATTAAATCTGCTGACGTAAATGAATATCTATATAATTCTCCACAAACAGCTACATTACATATATTTAAATGACGATGAAGCAATCGTTTGCTGAATGTCAAATGTATGAAATTGATAATATTTATAATCTGACTTAGGAAATCAACATCCTTCTGAAGCATAATTTTATATAGAACACATAAGAGTCAACTAGCTGACAAAATATGTAAAAGTCATTTGATTTAATCATAGATCTATTCGTGGTCTAAAGAGCTTTAAGAACACAATTTTCATGGTTATAATTAAAACTTCCATCATAACTCAAAACATTGTTTATATAATGATACATGTATTAAACAATTCAATATCAGTACTCATGTATGGCAATTCTTCGATCGCTTTTAATTCACACCTTTGATGAAATACCATAAGTGTTCTTTTTGCACTGTTGACATTTAGCCCCCATGAATTTCAATATAAATATCAGCTTTCTTAATGTAAGTGAGTTTTAGCAGGATACTAGATCAAAAAGATTATTGTTTCCCCAAAGAGTACCCGCATAAAAAAGTTGTCACAGTAATGGAGTTTTCAGCTTCTTAGAAATTTATGCATCCGATGTGCATAGAAATTTCACATAATTTGATTTAATTGAACAATTGCCTAATTTCAATCACTTTTCGTGTCCTTTAGTTGGAGAAAGCTTTATGTTGGTCCAATTATGGAATCCATTCAACAAGTGAAACCTATGTTCATGCATTACGCTAATTGTATTACAATACAGCTAAGCTTGTGAAATAAAATTTCTAGTTTGTACTTTTCATTGCTTCATAGAGCCACGAATAAGTTGTAATGTATTTACTTGTTCAGTTTTCGTTAAGGATATTTTATTGAGTATTGCATGTGTATTTTATTACTTTAATATTTATATTTCCTTTTGAATCATGATATATGACATATTATCAAATAGCCAAGGAATCAAAAGTATAAATGGTATATATTTATTGTCTTAATTTAACATCCAAGATATTGCTTATTCACAATAATACTTTTTGCTTTCGTATTATTAAATTCATGTTCCGTCTGTCATATATGTACTGTCCGCTGGTTGCATTTAGTTAAAAAAAAACTGTGACCCGTGGTCATTATCAATCGACAACGACAGCAATTGTGTATGATGAAATAGGATGATTTAGTATAACATCTACCTAACGTGAGTGTTACATAGAAGCGTAAAGAGCCTCTTAATGTCCATACTTTAAATATTTTTTATGATTTTAATAACTACGTTCATGCAAAGTGGAAGCGACGTGGATAACTATTTGTAGATGTCAACAAACTGTTAACGATGAACAATACTTTGGAAATACATATTTAGTATCACAAGGCTATTCACCGGTTACAGAATCGTTAATAATAGACCTTTTTAGGACGTCAACTTGACTTTATGTATACAAACTACTTTTACAATTATGTGCACATGTGCCACATCAATATTAATTAATACACAAAATTTTAGGCCACATAAGTGTGTAATCCTTATAATAGCCGTGTGGCATTTGTATGTGTTCCACTTATTTATCACTGGTTAAACCAATTCTCGAGCATACTGATTGCAGTTACAGCATTTCTTAATAGGTTTCTAAGAACATAAGCTTTTTAGAACTTGAAACGATGTACTTAATCCGGGTTGATGCCTTCATTTGGTATACATAGACAAAGCAAACGCCAAATGTCCATGCGATAATGTCATGTATATTCTTAAACCCATGTTTGCCTATGTTGCATAAGTAAATAGTGTCATTGTCTATCAGTTGTATGGAAAAGTGACTTACGATAAATGTATTATTACATGGTATTGGTATCTCCAAGGAATGTATTGTTCTGCGCGTCGTTGAGATTTATAACTATCACCTATTGCCAATATCAATATATATTGAGGATATTACAAATAACACACATAAAATGGTTTTAACGATTACTGAACACAATAATTCACAAATTCAACAAATAAAATAAAACTAATTTTAACGTTCAGCATTTTTTATCACGTATAAACATTGAAGTAACTTAATCAATTTCCGCTTTACAATTGCTTTCACGTCTTATTTTGCCTTATCATTTCCCTAGCATTCTGATAAAAGTTAGGCAAAATTAATCAATTTAATGATTAAAAATGCATGATGACTTCTACAAGGAGTTGCATTGGTAAAAATCAAGCGTGTGCTTGGATGGTTTATTCACCACATTGATTTTATGACTTTCTTTATCTAGGGAACTGTTATAAGAGTGTCTTAACCTCCGGTTTGATCTTCAAAATTAAATGCACGTTTTTAAAGTCAAAACGCCGGTTTTGTTGAAAAAACATTAATTGTAAAGTTATGCTTTGCATGTTTCAAAAACATTTTTAGAAGATAGTTGCTTATGGTTATATATCAAAGGAAAACATAACAACGCTGCAATACTACCTTATGATCAAAAGAAACATTGTAATTTGAAGTGAATAGTTAAATCGCAAAAACAAAACAAAAGTAATACTTGCCAGATTAGCTGAAAATACCTGTACAACTTCTAGCTAAGCTTTACGTTTATTTACCACATAATTTCTCAGCTACATAGGTCATCATCTGCTCTTAGATTATTAGTCGTGTGCATAGTATTTGGATACAGCTCAGATTTTAAATGACTGGTTGTTCAGGACAATTTTCTGAAAAGTCGATAACAAAATGGTTTTAGATTAAATTTAAATGTTTATGACATCTGACCAAATTAAAATATCCTCGATACAAATGTGCTGAATATGTTTGCATATAACTAATGTCTTTCCTTTGACAGCTATTGCATATAAACATAGAACAAGCCTTAGACGTGTCGTTTTCTCCATTATGCTGTGCTGCGAACACTAATTGAATTAAATTCAACAATACAACCACTGAACGTTGTGGAGACTGCTTTTAAGACTAATTCTCCCTGATAAAATTAATAATATTTTAAACAAGAAATAAACAGATTTTATTTATTTATTTAAGGAGCAGCTCTTTAAACGAAGTTTCGTGTGCAGAATGCTATGTATTCATTAAAGCCAACAATACATTTTAATAAAAAACTTTTCTTTCTGTCTAGGGACAATTTGCTATAGATAAATGTAACCATTTATCTTATGATTAACGTAATGTATTCATTTCAATTTTATTAAAATTTCGGCGCATAACCATCGCCGAATAATAATCGGCGATATGCAATTAAACAAAAAGGGCCAAAGACGTGCTTAACGTATCACAAATCCGTTAAGCCATTGCATATATATGTAAATAGCCATTCATCTCAGTTTTGTGATCTACAAAGTCAACGCACGCACTTATTACTACCTATATTCATAACTATTCTGTTTGCGTACCTGTTTCACAATATAATATGGGTACGTCAACAGAAATATCATTGGATAATTTTTTCATTGTTTTGTCCGAAGTGAAACTAATTGATTCATCGTAAATATATAAAATGATGATACATCAAATAGCATAAAATACGTAATATTTGAACGAAATGTACTAGTATTGTACAAAGCACACTTACCATGAAAATTTTACAGTTTGGGCTCATATAACATCTCTTTACAGTGTGTCACTTTAAAATGGTGTTGGCAGATGTCAAAACGATTTGTTGAACATTATGGTTGAGTAGCAAACCATAACAATGGTGATACATGTATGCCCTTGTTTGCAAACAGATACTGAGTCGAGTCTATAAGTAATTATGCTGATTTTACAAAATACGTACATGTGTATGAACAAAGCATGGCCGTGAAGACATGTTAAACAACTGAGTGTATCATAAACCGATAATTGTGTTGAAAAAAAGAATAATTAATTTGTGTCGTTTCATTTTTTTGCATGTTCTGATTTTCTCGGATGTGCAATTTATTAATGCATAGTATTTTATCTCGTTTTAGATGTAGATCGGTACCGCTATGACATCAAAGTCCAAGTCTCTTTCTCGGAAGCTCAAAATAAAAGCGAGATGAATCGAACGTTGGATGATCTAAGACAATCGGTAAGTTAGTACACATTATCCGCACGTTCATTTATGGAGTGTTTCTTCAGCATGTCAAATTAGGCAAGTGTGTGTCTCTTCATTTTATGATAAAAATATATCAGAGATAGATGCAAGTCGCTAAGGTAGTGTTTCCCTCTATTCCGACTATCGTCAAGATAGCAAGACCAAAACAAAATAAGATGGTTAAGTTTATACAAGTGAAATGTCAGCTAGTGGTTTAATGATTTTCTCAATTCGTCGATTTTAACATATAGAAGAAACGACTATTAACCACTTACTTTACGCGGATGACCTAGTACTCATTGCCGAGACTAAGAGTGACCTACAGAGTTTCCTTGATATCTTAGGATCGTGGTGTACCTCCAATAAAATGACTATAAATACAAACAAAAGTAAAATAATGCATTTCCGAAATGAAACTGTTGTGAAAACAAATTATAGATTCACATGTAACAACAATGAACTACAATGTGTTGCTGAATATCGATATCTCGGACTTGTTTTGTAAGACTTTCTAGACTATAGTGTAACGGCCAAGTATGTCGCTAAGTCGGCGACTCGAGCCTTAGGGCTGCTTATATCAAAATTCAAATCACTTGGTGGAATGCCGTATAATATCTATACAAAACTGTTCTATGGGGCAGCAATATAGGGAACCCAGGACTATGCCTCTATCACTGCCGTACATCATAGAGCGTATCATTTCTACCTCGGAGTGGGAAAATATACACCTTACGCGGGAAAAACTGGAGATATAGATTGGCTCCCCCCAAATGCACGGCCTTGGAAGTCGGTCCTAACACACTGGTTCCGGTTAAGTAGTATGGACAATAACCGTATCAACGACGAAGTGTTTAAATGGTCTTACATTAAAAGACACCACAAAAAGATTTTGCACCAAAAGATATGTATGAAAGTACCGCTGGACATCAGTATAATCTATTCGACATCTGAACGCAAATATATTACCAATAACTGTATTGATTATCTATTTAATGACTATAAGGCTGTTTGGTTAAATAATATAAACAGAGAAAAAGCTGCTCATGGCAGAGGAGGAAACAAACTTAGAACATATAAGCTGTTTAAGCAAACACATAACACTGAGGCTTATGTTAAAAATAATATTATACCTAGGTCCCATAGAAGTGCATTTGCTAAATTCCGTTGTGGTGTAGCACCACTTAAAATAGAAACTGGACGATATCAAGAAATTGTACCAAATGAACAATTGTTTTAACTGTATAAACCAAGTGGAAGACGAATATCATGTACTTATGTCATGTAATCTCTATAGAGATATTAGAGAAAAGTTGTTCATAAAAATATTTGAAATAAATCCGGATCTCACTGAGTATAGTGATGATAACAACTTCTGTTACAAACTATCTAATGACGAAATCGTTAAATACAGTGAAAAGCTGGTCAGGATATACTAGACACCAGACAAAATACCTTGTATAGATAGGGAATATTTTGTAAATATGTGATTCTTATTGTACTAGCGTGTTTTGTTTTCTGTCACATTTTAAACAAATGATTTAGGTGTATCTCTCATAACTCATACTGAGTGGTTTTGTACATGTGTCTTTTATTTTTACCATATTTTAATATGTGTATCTGTAATATCGTGTGCGAAAGTGAGACGTAAATAATCTATATGTCTGTATGTCTGTCTGTCTATATTAAACAGTAGCAAAAGTCGTATTCAAAAACTCAAAAATATATGTGAAGGTCTTTAAAAGAAGTCATTTTTTAAATAAATCAGACTGTTTATATGATGAATTTAAGCATATATAGTATTAAACTAATACTAGTATGATATATGAATATAAGATTTTAGAAAATCCTTATTATAGTATGAAGCTCCATTTTAGACTTGTAGGCACGGGCCTTCAATTTTCCCTTAACAAAAATAATAAGGCCGCTAATGCAACGAAGAAAAAGCAAGAAAGGTCAGTGATCATTCGACGTTACACGTTGGTAATAATAGACTATTAATTTATTAACGTAAATTGATGGTATCTCTTATAGTCTTATATATAAGAGGTCAATGTTCTTTAACGAAAGGAATATTTCGGAGGACGGAAACTGGAAACTGGCGATTTGTAAAGGTCTTTGACGTCGTCTTTTGGGTATTAGAAATTTGTAATTAGGGTTAATGCAAGATTATGTTCGCATCATTCATTTCTTCAAATGCCAGACTGAAGAGATTATAACTTGCCGCCACAATATATGTTATATATCCCCGTTATCGTCTAGAAACGAATTGGCACATCTCAATCAGACACTGGTAAATGGGAAGTGTGACAATGACTGACAGAAACGCGTCCAAAAATATGGGGCATGGAACCAATTACTTCATCAAATGTTTGGTTTCCTTTACAACTAAATGCGTGTGTGTTGTTAGCTCGACTATTTACAGATTATTCCAAACTATACAACTCCACAAATGAATGAGTCGGCATTCGGCTAATGCGTAATGCTCTGGTTATGTAAATGTGCAACAGTTATCAACAGGTTTTATTATAAGTCTTCACACATGTGTTTTGGGTCATTTATTTAGATCACCGACCAAGGTCCATGACTCTGACTTTTACTTTATATGAAGTATGCCCCTTTTTTGTTATTTGAAAATTCAAGTTGCCGTTTGCGTACAAATCTTCCATAATTATGTCTTTATGATTTACAAAAGAAATTGAAAGCAAACTTAACATATGTGTTAAATGCCTATACAAAATATCGGTTAAGGTTTTTTCTCAGCATGGAATGTTTCAGAGAATATGTGTAAATCAAATAAATATCTATATTACCGATACAGGCATTTTTGAAGTTTCACACCTGTCCTCGGGATTAACATGGAGGTCACTGACCCGAGCAAATATCTTTGACCTAGTGCAGTGGGCTTTTTCGAAAAACAATTCTTTTATTATTTAGAAAAACAAACAACAGGTTAACGTGTGCTTGAAACCACACTCTTGCTAATTATACATGCAGAGGTTTTATTCAATAACTCAGCGGATATATAGAGATTGTGAAGAAAGGGTATGTATATCAGTTGACAGAGCACTTGAATACAGTGGATACTACAGGCAGTATCAAATTCACAAACGAGGAGGAAGCTGAGGGCAAGATAACATTTCTGGACTCTTTGATTGTGAGAAAGGAGGACGGATCGGTGAAGTTATTTGTTTACAGGAAACCTACCCATACAGATCAATATCTGCAATTCGACTCCCACCATCCGTTATCTCACAAATTGAGTGTGGTAAGAACTCTAGTCGACATATGTTTACTATAGTGACGGATAAAGAGGATCAGAAAAAGGAACTTGACCACATTAGGGGAGCTTTGAAAGTGTGTGGATAACGACAATGGACAATAAACAAAGTGGTTAAAGACACGGAAACGAAGTTATTAGAAAAGCAAGAGGGGAAGGGTAAAAGGAGGAAAGAAAGGGATAAAACCAAGAATAAGTCGAAGGGTATGGTAGTCATTCCCTATGTGAAAAATGTATCAGAGGCGCTGGCGCGAGTCTACAGAAAGCACAACATAAGTGTACGAATGCGACGACACAGTACTCTCAGACGCTTTCTCGTACATCCTAAGGACAAGACGCTGACAGAAGAGGTGTGTGGCTGTGTATACAAGATCCCGTGCAAGAATTGTGAAACTGTGTACATAGATGAAACAGGTCGCAAACTTGGTACTCGGATGAATGAGCAAAAACAAGATGCCAAAAAACAGCCCACAAGTTTTCACGCGGTCAGGAAGGAGAGAATCAGAAGCAACAGAACACTCTAGTGCAGTTACAAACCATATAGCTAGGCACAACCATGTCAATGACTGGGAGGGGGTGAAAGTGATTGATAGGGAAAACAAAACCGCACTCAGAAAACTTAGGGTATCGGTTTCGATAGCTAAGGAGAGACGGGTTATGAACAGGGACGAGGGGGGCTACCAACTGTGCCCCATCTACAGGTCTTTGTTTACTGCTGGGAACCATTCCGGCAGTAACTCCCCCCCCTGTGACGTGCATTTCCACTAAGTCACAGTCTGATGAAGATTTAAAATGGTGGATCGAAACTGTCACGGTATGTGAGAATTTCTTGGAATGTAAATAGAAACTGTTAAATAATCAGCGGATATATTTGTGTAGGTGGATTTCTTTATTATCAATGTTATAGATATAGTCCTTATTACTTATCGTAGAGAAACGTTTACGCTAAAAAATCATCCGTTGGGATGGAGTTGGTTTTATAATTGTGTTTGAAGTTTGCTTACATGCAGACATACTGTAACATTACATTTAATGAAAATTGAATCCAAGGAACTGTTGCTGATAATATATTAACAGTTTGCAATCGATAACTAAAGTTTGGATTGTTCATCAAGTTTTCCCGTAAGTAGTTTACCTGCAGACGCAAGTAAGGATTGCATTTCGGACTAGTTTGATCAATGTCTATATATTAAAACATAGAAACAATTTCAGTTAAGATGGAAGTATTCGGATGCATAATAACACCAAATCACTGACCCATACCAACGACATGTGTCTTATACATGACATTGTCAACAAATGCAATCATAAGTTCATGTAAGACGTCGCTTTATAAAATGTTATCAAATAAATGGTTATTATAATCATGGACTCAGATCAACAATTCTAAGTTTACGGCAAACCGGTCCTCAGAGACACTGTGTGACTGTCTCCGAAGCCTTCTACAGTTTGGCCTATATATGGGTTGAAGTCAAGATCCCCGATCTAATACCTTAAGTAGAAGATTCTTGGAAACTCGATTGACATCAAGTAGATACACATGATAGCATGATGAAACTCTAAACTAGCGTGTATTATCAGAAGAGAAATCATTATTACCATTTGCTCTTCGGGACCATCCATGATAGGAAATAAGAACACAGTTGGAAACATTATTTCAGTATACTTGATAAATTTCTAATAAGTTTATTTGCATAAAGGAGTGTATAGTTAAACGTATTTAATTTATATTTTATTGTAGACGTTACACGAAATAAATGTTATAATCAAAGACAAAATAACTACAAATGTTATCATATAAACAATACTATTAGAGTGTGCATGCGTATCGTATAGATTCAAAAATTGAATCAACAGACAAAACATAAATGTATACTTGTCTAGTTTTATTTTAACCTTAACGTAACCATAATCAAATAATTGAAAAAAAATGTAAACATACAACACAAAAGTATCTAACAATATCAATTTAAATGTACAGGACTTGGTACTTTAATTGGGTACGTGACGTAACCAGACGAGTTTTACGCCAAACGATAGTTTTATTCATATTTGCCGCAATAAGTATATTTAACGGATGGACCTTAATCCTCAAAAGCCTGAGGTTGTACTGCGTATGAGCCACTTGATCTATTTTTATACTGTTTGCACGAATTAAAATCTTGTTCAACGTCCCTAAATGAACGCTTTATACATATTAATCGTATTCAAAAGATACTTGTATATGCACCTGCGTAAAGTAGCAGGTTTGAAAAGCCGATTAGTTCGTAAGGCAAACTATTAACCAATGAAATAACACAGCATACCGTTGACCGCTGCGATACGCGAAAAATGTCGCTGCAAACAACCGCGGCATTATTTTAATTACTGACTATTAAAACTTCATGCATGTTTTGTGTTTTTTTACATGGTATTAGTTGTTAATAATATAAACTAAATAATAATGAAAACCTCGATGTTAGCGCGGATCGCCGCGATACGTGTGGCCTGCCGCGATGTCCATCTCAACCCGCAGTGTTGCTTTACCGCGGCTGTTCGCAAGCGTCATGATACATCTTTCCTAACCCCTTCCCCACCGTTCAAACTGCCTTTTTGAGAAAAAACACCGCACTACTAAGCGTTTGTCTGTGTCGCCGATGCGGAATGTGAAATACTAGCTTCCACCTTGTGATTCGAAATAAATCAAATACACTTTTAAATCATTCTACTGACGATATCAAATTGTGCGGATATTCTTTAAAATTATAAACCCATTTATGCGGAAGAACGACAACGATTTGTAAACCGATGAAATAAGAAAACTATTTTTTTTAACGCGATTTGCTTGTTCGAAGGCATTTAACGTATATATCCAATTCTCACATCGTATGCATAGTCTAGTAAAGTGAGAAATTCCATATACAATATATGGCAATACGTTAACACACTATTTAAATGCTTACCTTTTCAGCCAACGGATTGGAATGACCAATGCAAAGCATTTTTCGTTTAAACCAGGATAAATACAAGATAAACCTCATAGTTTTCGAAATACGAATACTTAAGTATTCTTTTAATTTGTGCAGGCTAAATAAACCTCATTCAAGCCACTTACGTCGATATTAATGTCAGTTTTAACATTGTCCGAAGCGCATTTACCTTTCACAAAATCGGTGAATATGGTAATTCTTTTAGGGCTTAGCTATGATTGGAATCATATTATAAATGCAATATATGATTTCTTCAATAAAATAATGATTTATTTATCGACCTTTGAAATAAACACGAACGTACACTTTTTTTTCGAGTGAATAAACGCAACTCAAATGTTAAAGCACTTCCTAGAGGTTTTTAAACATGATGGACTTTTTGATTTTCATTTGTAATGATGATGTCATTCCAAAGTCAAGGAAAATATATGACCTAATAGCGTATTGTACCTTTTTATGTTTCCTATAGGTGACATAAAGGTTATATATGCGTAACACTCTGTGCATTGGAAGAATTGATTCGCGAACGCCGTATTGTTCCACAGATTGGTCGGTCGCCACTAAAAACAACTTGAAGCCTAGATTCTTCGAACAACACATGCGTGACCCTTAAGAAAATTGACATTAACTCACATATGCATACATATGTACCTGGAATATAAGAAAACAATACTACGAAATGTTTTCATCCGCAATCTTAGTATTAGACTATCAAGAAAGCTTGCATTTACATGAATTCGTAAGGAACTTTTGTAATGCCAATGTTGAAAACTATCGCTGCCCTGCAGTGTTTGAGATGTCAAATGTTTATTTTCAAGTGCATATACAATAACAAATTGCTTAAATAAGTGATTTCTTGATAATTTTGAAAGTGTTTTTTCAAATAATATACATGAGTTCACCAGCGGAGCTTCTTAATTAATCCAATCTGTTTTCTTGTTTCTTCAACAAAGTAAATGAAGACCATCAGTGGAGTTCAATGCTCTTTGATCCTTAACACATATTCCCCCCTTTTCGAATCGAGTGTCTGTAGTATTTAAAAAAATGTATAATTTTAAGTGTACATAAACTTAGTGTTGAAATTAACATTACATTAAGATAATGTCATATTTCTACATTTACGGAGAAAAAAAAAACTTATGACAAGTGCCCTTTGCTGTGGTTGTAGAACATTTCAAAGTAGGCTTTTTTTTACTACTTTAATCATATGATCAAGATGTCTCTGGAACGGTCACTATCATTACAATAATTTGGCTTTGACATATTTTGAGATACTGTAAAATGTTTTCGCTTTGAGATGCTCCAGTACAATTATTATAGTATTGAACTGCGCGCAGGTGATGCTTTGCTTGAAAAGACTAACGACACAACCCCCAAAATAGTGTAGAATATAACAAAAGTGTTCACAGTACAGTATATATGTTATCTATGATTCGTTATGGCTCAACATTCTTATATAATTTATATGCGTGAATATGTTTTTCGTGTTCTACTTGAGTAACCACAAACATAATGCCCATTTAAGGACGGATCATATTGCTAATATGTTTGATAGTATGTTCTTGCTAAAAGAAAGAACATTAAGTGGTATTATGAATTATTGTCCACGTATACTTGACATGATATCGTCGCGTTTTATTAATTTTATTTTACATTGCTATTATGTTATATCCAACATAATTATTATTGTATTATTCAGAGCTTAGTAGGGTCTTACTTATAAATCGCAAGGAAGTAAATCCGCCCGAAATCATTCTCAAACAATACTAGTATCAACACCTCCCCCGGAAACCCGATATGAACTGTCTGTCATCGAGAATTAATTTGTACTCTTACGCGCTATTAGTTTGCAGAAAATTAGAATTTGCAAGAATGTTAGGTATTTATAGTTAGCACTCCCAATGCGTTTAAAAAAATCTATGCATTCGTTATGACAAAATTACATTATAACCCATGCAGGGCTTCAATAATAATACACCAAATTAAAATAGGAGCAGCAAAAAGTGAACATATGTTGTTGATGTTGTTTTGCATTCTGGATATTTTTGTAGTGGACACACATTTTACACCAACATGCTATGAAATAAAAGAAGACTGCTAGAGTATCAGTTCCGATTTCAATGATACAATTCCTTCCTTGTTGAACACATAAGTAAAAATGATATGCAACCGGAATAAAGTTAAGCATGCTATATCATGATTACACACTTATATTTGTGTTAACAATAGACCAAATGATGATATCCTGCAAATACTGTTTGGATGTCTACATGTACATCGTTTTACACTTATCATGCGATAATGTATTTTCTATATAAAACTGAGCCAAGTGTTAATCATTGGTCACATTTCATTCATTAGTATATATGTATTCTTCATGTATTGTTGTCTTGTGTCTAATTGTGGTACTGTGTTTATTTCATTTTACGAAGAACCTCTGAAAGGTTATCTAAGTCTGACACAACTGAAGTTTTACTTTGGTTATAATATCATATTATATTAGTGAAAAGTCTTCATTGAATTCAATTACATTATTTAACACATGTGCAATAATATGGAAAACTGTGGGCTTTGACGGATTCTTCGCATAATTAAATAGTGTATCATACAGTTTTTCTCATTTGTGATATAATGCAATTAACAAGTAGAGTGTCCCATAAATCTTTATAATGTAGGACGTAAATCCTATTAATGAGCTTTTTATTATGAAAAAACGTCCCTTAAGATGTTATTTTATTGCGTCAGTAGGAGATTTATTGTTCGGAGATGGCGTTTTGTGGATGGCGTATGTACCACACCATATGAAGTGTAGTATACAAATAACTACTTTTGAAATTGGACAATAATATTCTAGAAGAATATAAGGTCAGTGGTTGAGTAAGTATGTGCAGACATTTTAGCAGACATTTTTAATTTTATGCAACAAAATATATCCGTTTGCGCAGCCTGACTGTGTGCTAGAATCAATGCCCTCTTAAAATAAATCACAGGTTGTGAAAGGTACATGTACATACGTTTTTGTTGTTAATTTATTTCAGTTATCGACGTCACTGATTTCAAGTGGGTTAAGTTCCTTAACTAAACTAAGGATACATGACTTCATGTAAGTGGATAGTTGTGTAATTGTCCTTATACCAAAAATACGATTTTATTCATTGCATAAGATTCATAAAAAAGTGTTCCTGTTGGCTAATGCTATTCAAGTTTAGTCTTTTCATCGTATGATAAAACTCGTTTGTAACTTTTGTTGTATTAATTTCAGAAATAAAATCCAGAATTATATTCATAAAAGTAAGGGCTGCCGATGCGTGTTCTAGCACTTATTTGTTGTAAAGTTTATTAGTAAGTTTAGTTTTAAAATGAAGTGTTATCCAAAGAGAGCGTATATGTATCAACTATATAAAAATATCAATACAGAAGACAATCATCACAGTCCAAAGTGCATGGTTTGAGAGCGTCGGATTGCATGCTATTGATACTGTACTGACACACCGTTTTTATAATTTCACCGTTATTGTCAAACTCATAGACTATCAAATGAATTACCTTCATGTAATTAATTTGCTTTATAAACTGTATTATTTTCAAAGATCGATATTGTTGAGGCAAAGTACGGTGCAGAAAATAACGATTCCCAGCTCTGAAGGTGTCTAAAAATTAAATTTGGTGTCAGTTCAATAAAAACGCTTTTTGTAAAAGAAATTGCAGGATTTGAATGAAACTTCAAATATCATAAGCACGGGTTGGTTAATTCTTACAAATTGATGGATTGTGTTACCGTCATAAAAAGATATATAATTGTTAACCATTCAGAAACTCGGTTTTAAATTTTACTTACTCTGCAACGTGTATATAATTTAACGCAAAATGCCTGGTCACAAGTAAATGTATGTGTCGTTCATTTTTCATTTAGCTTCGATGTATTGGTCAGCCACCTACATTTTTCTTTCTACATCGTCGTGACTGAAGACGTTCAAGTCCCTGGCGCCATCAAGGCACTCATAGGTACCGTTGACGTCGCGGGCATTGAGTTCGCACACACGGATACCAAGATCGAACGAAACCATGGTAACTTGTGTCTGTTTGCAAAGCTTTAGTTACCAAGTCAGTATCTATTTGTTTCAGTTATTAACTGAAAATATGTATCAATTATAAGAACAAATACGTGTTACACATTAATAGCCGATATTATCATGAGGTTTATACGTTACAGGTAATATAATAATCATTTAAAATCAAAATCAAGTCGATACTTACATGATAGGGCAAAGGATAAAAAGCATATGTAGTAAAACTTCTCTATGTAACAATGTTTAATTCCAAGTTTTTTGCGGAAATTCTAATTGCTTTTGTAAGAAACCATTAATGTATGTTTCTGCGGAACTGCTAAAATAAATACACATTTACAGACGTTGGTTTAATGGATATATCAATTGTTAATACGGTAGTATTTTTTTAAGTGCATAGAAATAATGAACTTATAATATGCTTGACATAAAAAGGTTTTGATATTTTCCGTTTTATTTCTCACAACGCAGAATTGTATATCAGTGAGTTCGTCAATACGGACAACTCGAATAAACACATGACACTTCGGGGGAAGATGCTCACCTTGGTTTGTGCGGCCAAAGGGTCCAATGGTATCAGGTTCGAGTGGTACAAGGACGATGCGCGCTTGGACACGAGCTTGACATTGCGTAATGCCTGGGAAACTGTGATTCAGGACCAGGTGCATAACCTGCATCTGGCAAATCTTAACCTGGATGTAGTTTTCCCTATTGATCAGGGTAATTTGCTAATTAATGGATAAATGCCCTCTTTCAGCCGACGAAAAGATGGGACTCAGTATTCTTAAGCTAGGAAAAAATTGTTACATCGCGGAATTTAATTTGTTCACATATTTTATATTATATATATATTTATATGTGGTATAATAATGATTTTTATCAATGCCACTCGTGAATTGATTTTTCTTTTTCTATCGAGCACTTTTGTCATCATCTGTTTTTTGTGTGTAATTGATTGGTTACTTATAGCTCATATGCATTTTCTGTCGATGGATTTACGACATTACGACATTTTTTTAAATATTTTTCGGCACATAAACGTGATCATCTCGCTAATATATGTGGGTTTTTTTGCGTTGCCTCGCTTGTTAATTGATTTTATGTAGATCTAATCTTATAATTGTAGTTACTATAATTATTATATTGTATCAAAAGGTTGAATGTTTATTTTCGCAGGCGTTTTTACGTGCAAAGCAATAGATTTTGATGAAGTTCAAACGAAGACGTTAAAGGTCACAGTAAACAATTACCCTCAGGTCCAGCTGGATCCTATGTCCATTAGTGTCCAGCATGGGGAGGCGTTGACCATATATTGCATGTCTCCCGACGACAGTTGGCTGCTGTTTAAGTACGAATGGTACAAGGTATGCACATTTACCTTATCATGAAATTATAACAATGATAAGTATTTTATAATACAGGCTTGGCGAAATTGCCGGTCCGCCGGTCCTGACCGGCAGATTTTCATTTGGTCCGGCAGGATTAACAAGAATGCCGGTCCTGGCGACCGGCAAAATGTGAAATGACTACAAACAAATCTTTTTTTTTCAAAGTTGAAAATTCGAAGAGCAAACCCCTTACTACATCATGAAAATGAAATCGCTCATTGTTTTGATGTTTGCAAAAGGTTTGTTACGTACAATTAGCAAATCCAATTGGTTACACAACACCTACTTCAAACTCAGTCGAAAAATCGGCAACTGCCTTCTAACAAAAAAGATCTTGATAGCTTTGACATATTTTTCGAGTAGATAAGGACATTAAAATATCATAAAATATAAAAATTCTTTATGAAGCATGGCTTTTAAAAAGGTTGTTTATTAAGTATAAACAATGTTCTAGTGATAACACAACCATTTGCAAACGCCATTTTTCAGAAGTGTAAAGAGTACAGTGCATTATGGGGCAGAGCTTTCATTGGACGAGCGAATTTAAATTTAGATTGAATGCAATACGTTACATGTACAAAGAACTGTTATATTGCATCATACACAGTGTCATGTAAAAATCGTGCTTCCCGGGGACTTTCTGATACCAGGCAAAAATGAAAATGAATCTCTGTTAACAATTACATTGCGTTAGCATGTAAATGAATCCTCTTGATTATTTAATTAATTTCTCGTACACGTTCTGAAAAAGTAATGCCTTTATACTAAAATGATAATTAAATGTCAGGAAACTTGTTTTATACTGTGCGCAGTATATTTAACAGCCGGTCTGCTCCGAACTGCAATTTCATCAAAGTACATGCAATAATGTTTTAATCGTTTTGAATAATTATAATTTGATAATTATTCGGCTTGCACTTACGTTATTGAAATTAGCGCACCGAACCGCTGATAGGGAATACATTGTGCATGTAATAAACACTGACACGCGAATTTTTCGCACCTATATTGACATTACACAACATATTAACACCAATTAGCTGCCGGTGTCGCTTAGCCTCTAAGCGATTAAAATCGGTTTAAGGGACGGTTGAATAAAACGATCAAGATGTGATCGCTGCCATCTTTGAATTTTCTAGTTGTTTTTTCGGTCCGGCTCAATTTTGTCCGGACCGGCACATTTTCTGAAATGCCTGTCCGGATGACCGGCAGCTTTTTTCCACTTTCGCCAAGCCTGTAATATGCTTTTTGATAGAATTTATAAGGAACTTTACATAGCTGTGCTCTCCGATGGGTTTCATTTCAAATGTATTGATTGCGTTACGGTGAATTTCAAGTGCTCTCTGGGCGAGTGGAATACCATTTCACTCAATCAACGAGTGCGTTAAAACGCGTCGAAACCCATAAACCATGAATTATTTCAATTTTATTATATCTTTGTCTACGATAACTATCCACACCCTTACAACTCTTCCACTTATGTTGTATACATGCTTAACATACCGAAAGAATAATATTTAACTACGCAAATATTTTCTTGGCGGCGTGACGTTATTGTGTGGTGAACATTAAACCGCCCTTCGAAGTACGTTTTTCAGCCGTTTAGAAAGGCATCAGAAACACGTTTAAATAGAAATAGGGAATCTTCGTCAGAGCGTGTTTTAATGTTGTTGAAATACTCCAGTATTTGATTCGGATTATAAATTGCTATAATATTAACACTTGTATTGCTTAAAGAAAATTCGATAACAGTGACGATTGTCCGAACTTTTTCCCAACACATTAAAATTCGCGAAGAAGATGTTAAGCATACATTTGTTATAAACTTAGACAAACAAACCATAATTTATCTACATCGACACAAAGGCTGTGACTCTTTTTTTCCCTCCACAAGTGTGAAAGCAAACGTTTGAATCATTTATGCGGTCATTTAACACGCTGATGTTGACCTTATAGACAATCGTATACCGATTAAGATTGTATTGTGTAGTTTTGTTATGCATGGACAGCATACAAATGTGTTGTTTTTATTAAATGATCGAATATTTATTTCTCACGTAGTAATGATTTCTTTCTATTATAACTCTTTAAGTAAATTTAATGTACACCGACATCTACAAACATGTACAACAAACACTTGTTATTCAATATGTTAAATAGATACTCTTTTTATGTTTTCAAACGTAAGTTGTAATCAGATTTTCTTATGACGATGCAATGTTCCTATTTTGCATTGACGGAACAGTTGAATTTACAATACATGAATGCAAAATGGGTATGTTAATGTGTCGAGTGATGTCCAAGAAATCATGAAAAAAAGAAGATTCGTATTTTCGAAGTATATCGAAAGATTTGTTGACTCAAGACAAAGATATTTTTATTCAAGTTAACTCGTAAACAGACCAAACATTTTTTCTGTTCGCATTTCAGAACGGAATAAAGATTGACACGAATGCGAGGTTGGAGTACACGGAAGATATGTATCCAACGGGTCTTCTGTTGGCAGTCACTAAGGCTACAAAGACGGCAGAGTACACATGCAAGGTCACCAACGAAGCTGGAGCAGCGAGCGCCACGGCGTATTTGTTTGTCGTACCTAGTATGATCTATTTCATGATTTTTGTGTGTCGGTAAAATGGTATAACACGCTCAGTCATGAACTGAATTGCCTTGTATTAATAATTGATGTATTCATATAGGTACAAAAAACTGTGTATATATTACCCATGTTCCGTAGAGCAACGTCAAAAATGTAATGTACCTCTTGATTTACCAAATCAAAGCACAATATTATAACTTTTATTTTTAACGCTAGGTTATTATTTATTTAAAGTTTCATACCATATGTAATGAATATTTAGTTATTTTGTAACACACACTTTCTAATAATAACGCAAACAACTTGCACTTTCGTGCTGACCCAAAACAAATATCAAATTGATAAACCCCTTGACATCGTTGTTTTGTTACATAGAAGACGCCGATTTATCCAGTTTTTGCACAGAAGAAACCGAAGGCTTGGTCACGTGGTCCAATACTTCCGCAGGTCATTTTGACGTGAAAAGATGCCCGACAGAGTTCGGAGGTAATTATAGGTGTATTTCTTCTATAACCAGATTCTTATTTATATGAATTACATATAAACAATGACATGACAAGTGCGTTTTATAGTTAATTTTTTAATATAATCGCCAGTTATTTCATGTAAGTTTGCACCAAGGACTTAAACGTCCCAGATAACAATAAATACATAACAGCGACTTAGACAATTAAAACACATATCCACACGTGTACATGGGCGTGTTTTGCTTGAACATTTGCTTCACAAAAGTATTTAGTTCAACAAGCTTTGAACGTGCCTTTTGCTGCACCGGTTACTCTATGTACCTGATATTTGGTCACTCTCTGCATCTTATATTTGATCTTTGGTCAATTACTCGAATGCTTCTTTTATTATATCAGTTGTATTATATTAAAACTGCCCGTCCAAGTTACACACACATTGTATAATTATGTGTCAAAACTTATTATGATCAATTTAGCACGTCTGAAAAGGTGTGTTTGGAACGCCTCTGTAACTTTTTAGATGCTCTCGCTCAAACGTCTACAGTTTGATGACCTTGTTTGTGTTCATGATCTTTTACAAAATGAAACCTTGCTGCTACGAGTTTTATCAGACGTATGGCCCTGAAAAAAAGATTTTCAACTGTAGTAGATACCTCCGAAATTATCTGCATTAAACTCCTGTTTGTAGCTACAAAGAAAATCTGGCTCAAACTTTCACATTGAATGCACTCAACGTGCAGTGTTAAACAATTTTAATCGACAACGTGTTTTTGACAGATAAATTCTCTGAAGTTTTTTTGGCACAAAATAAGACATTGTCACAAAAATCAGTGTTTTAAACTCCAAATCGACTTTTGTGTGGATTTCCATCAAAAGTTCGCAGTTAAATGACCTTTATGTGTAGATTGTCATAGAGAAAGGAAATTTGATAACGACAGGTTTTGGCAAAATTATGGCCTTATTCGCCAACTGAAGAAAATATGTAGTGTATTGTCTTCTGTGTATAAGCATGTGAAATGGGAGCGTCAGTGTCTGTGACACATTTCTGGTGTGTCACTGTAAGATTCTATATGTTAATACAATACACTATTGATGTTCACTTTGACAAGGGGAATACCTGATTGGCAGTTATAGGCTCGGAGTGGTTGATGTCGGTAAGAAAACGTTCACAAGAGAGGATTGTGAACAGGGCTCACGAACCTACTCTTGCCATAGCACTAAATGATGTACTCGTTTTGTTCATCTCGAGGGTGATTTATATCGGCAATTCAAATTTGAATGACTAGATTCTGGAGTCAAATAATACAATAAATCACACATATTTCGCAATATTGTATTTTATAAAACGAATCGCTCTGCTAATGAAAATTGTATTATATGTATTAATAATTGTATTCTAAAAAAGCCTGATATAAAGTAAATAAAACAGCTACATTAAGTAGTTTCGTGAGAATTAGTCATTGCGCTTGTATGGTATTGTGGTATTTGATTGCAAATTGTGTCGTGGCGATAAAATGGGCGTACTTAATTTTTGTCTTATTGTTTAATTAAAAGTTTGCGTCCTTTAATGGACTTTAATTATTGCTTTGATTAATGTGATTATTTAATCATGTGTATCAGAGGGGGTAATCACGTGATAGTCAAGATGGCGACGTCCATACCGAGACAGTTATATTTCGCCGTTTTATACCCTTAATTACTTTCCAGCCATATCATTCAAAAGGTGATAAGCGTTTATTTCGTATTTAAATTCGCTTTAAATCTCGACTTTACTCCCCGCAAATGTTCTTAGTGGAGCGCTTATTAGGTCATTCTGCTAAGAAATTTCGCACCGATTAAAGTCGAGATATATAGCGAATATTACTATGAAATAAAAGCCAGTAACTTTCTTCCTAATATGGCTGGAAAGTGATCGGAATAAAAAAATACAAGTAATAAACGGTATAAATCGACGAAAAATACCAGCTTCGGCATGGGCGTCGCCATCTTGTTTGTCGCGTGATTACCCCCTCTGTATATAATGCCTTAATTTGCTGGTCCATAAAAATGCATCGAATTATTATGTATATTGACCCCAATGTTATGTTATATGTTGCATTAGGATGTTCATATTAATAACCGTGTGATATGGTGTTGTCATTGCACTTACTTATAGTCTTTGTGCTTATATAGTTTTATGACATAGTGGAAATTATGTTTATAGTCTTTTCAAAGGAATGGGAAACGCTATCTTAGAACGCCGTTGTATACTGTTTTTTATGAGGTGTGTGTGTGTGTGTGTGTCTGTGTGTATACAAGTAAAAAGTAGTTTGCTTACATTGTTTAATTAGACTTCAAGCATAAGTCGCTTGGAGTTGCTTTACAATATACTGAAAAGGTCATAATCAGTGACTTTGCTAAATAATATCCGAGCTAACTACAACAAATATTCACAGGGATAGATCAAACTGTAATTTACAATTATTTATGATGAATTTTCCTACATTTTACTAACGAATATTCTACAAAAACACTATCGGAATTTCCGATAAAGAATTATCTCGTTACACATAAAATATCGAACATGTTCCGATGCATATTTAAACCAAAACATCATAGTGTTTTTAGCTTAGATTAATTACAACAAAAGAATCCGTTGCTTTGTTCCAATAATATCCTGTATGAATTGCTTATTACTTATAAGAATATGTAAATTACTTATAAGAATATGTAAACCAATAAATCGTTGGTAACTCTTGCCTCACTTCAAACATTATGTTAAAAACAGGAAATGTAGAAATACCGTATTTTAAACACGCTTTGGTTTGTTTATATCAGATCTCAATCTAGATGCTGTTTCAGGTGGTACATGTAGCTTATAATATTGACCTCTTTCACGTTTGCGTGAATGTCACGTTCACTCACATTATGCAAGCTAAAATGCATTTAGCAGCTTTACAAAGATAAAGGCACAACGGTATGCCCAGATACATAATGGTGTGCATAAAGACTTGAAATATGTGTGGGCATTCAATTGAGTGCTCGATGCGTGCATTTCAGTGTAAGCCCTTGGGAACCTACAAACTGTCTCACTTCAATAACACTTTCCAAGTTAAAGACAACATTACCAGTCTTTAATAGTCGTATGATAAATTATATATTAAGATATATTTAATACTAATTATATGTATAACACAAGTTTTACGTTTTAACATGCATGATAAATACAATCAAGCCGACAAGGGACAACTCCAGAACAGTCAGATCGTGTTGTTCGAAGGTCTCGATCGCTTTATTTTCATTAGCCAGACATGTCCACATCCTGTGCGAGCCAGTAAGCTTTCTTTCTTGAATGTATAATGCAAAGGTTCGATAAGCAGCGTGTTTCCATGACACACACGGCAATTTCTGCAAAGATACACTGATGGCAGCCTTCAAAAGCATGATAGTAAAACGGAGTATTGCCAGTTAAATAAGCTTATGTGTATTGCTAAGAACGACGAAAATATCTTCTTAATAGTAATGTGACGAGAATTTGTGGTCTTTACGTCACTAATGTCATTGCTTTTGTATTTGACTGTGAATTAAGTTTTGTCCAGTTGTTTACAATATATATTACATTTGACAAAATCTTTGATGCTTTTAACGTCATGAACTATGCGATGTATCAGTTGCTACAATTAACAATTTGTTGATTTAAAGTGTCTTTGGTACTAACTGTTACACTGTCAACATTGTTGGGTGATCGCTTTGCTGTCAAAAATGTTGGTTGATCGCTTTGCTGTCAAAATTGTTGGGTGATCGCTTTGCTGTCAAAATTGTTGGGTGTTCGCTTTTCTGATCAAAATTGTTGGGTGATCGCTTTGCTGTCAACATTGTTGGGTGATCGCTTTTGTTTCCTCCTCACAGCTTTCTACAATGATTTTTTCCGCGAATCTTGGCCATCAAAACACAGCGGGAATATTGTCTGCAAAAATAATCAAACATGTCTTAATGAAAATAATTGGAAATAGAAGTTCAACCGCTTATAAGAAATGTATATATATTATTTATAAGTTAAACCTTGTTGTAAGAAATGTATTTATATGTTTACGGTTGGTTGTTTAATGGGTATGTGTATGCGCCTCGGATTAATTTGACCGGGTTATGCTTTTTCTCATCTCAGGTCCTTTTTATCGTATTCTAAAGATGAACTCCTATTTTCAACATTGCCTCGTGTTTATTATTCATAAAGTAAGTGGTCATATTAATGAGCACATTTAATAAGTACAAGCAATTTACAATACATTAATTGCTATTTAACGTCCATATGGGATTTTGGTTTATAAATAGGTTTTTAATACCAAAGAAAGCCTGCCGTATGATGTTAATGCCACTTTCTCGGAATAAAAATCAGTTAAATTCTCGTGAATTTTATGCATTTGCAAAATATTCTTTCATAGTAAAGTATTTATAGTTTTCTTCCGTTCGGTAATGTATTAACATAAATATCCTTTTGAAAGCATTTGCATCATAGCTTCGTTATTGATATTTTTATTTTTTCGGTGGTACTAACAATATTAATTTGTCATATATATGGATGAATGTGTTGTTTTTGCTTGACTTGGTAATTGTTGTATTTTGTAATTGATAGAAATGGTTCTGACTAAATTTTAACGACTGGAATGATATTATAGCAAAGTGCTTTCGACAAATAAAACAATAAAAAAATAATCATATAACGTACACGTTTGGCTACGTATTAAAAATAAAAAGATTGTTAAATTAACAAACGATTGTTTTAAACATCAGTTATCTGATAGAAAATATATATATATATTTTTTAATAATCGTTTTTGCACACAAGCTTTAGTTTTTGATCAGTCTATATTATTGTTAAAATCACAACATTAATTAATATAACTGCCGAATCGTAACCCGGAAGAGCCCGCTTGTATTTTGTACATTCAAGCATTTGTTATTTCAGGAAACGCCAAGCGCGATTGCAAATGTGATTCTGTAACGCGCATCTGCAAATGGGAGAAACCAAACTTCTCCAAGTGTCAGTCCCTTATGTTGATTTACCTGCATGATGAGGTAGGAATAAACAATGCAACATATAAGAATGCTCTAGATTGTATTTGGTCATATTGGAATAAATAATGTAGGTCAGACAACTTGTAAAAGCAAGAGGTACACTTGAATTTAATAATATATGTTACGTTAAAAATGAAAAACACATATTGGCCATAACCAGACACACAATACTCAATACTGTGTATGTCGTCTTATTTAGGTACTGTTGCTAAAAAACGGCTATCAGAAAAACAACATCACTAAAATATTTGACGATCTGTACAACTTTGCCCTCACGAAGAGGAACGTCACTTTCTACTCGGGCGACATCGATATGGTCGCCGGAATCCTTGAGGAGCTCATCAGCCACATGCTCTCCTTTCCCCAGCTTAATTCTGGAGACAATAAAATAGAGGCACTGGTATGAGATATTATACAGTTTACACTACATCTCTTGCATTACCGCGATGTAATTTAATTACGTTATACTTTTATCAAAGTATACATTTATCATACTATCATTAAGAAGATAACACCCCATCTGACACAGGTTCCTCAATAAAATAGAGGCACTGGTATGAGATATTTTACAGTTTACACTGCATCTCTTGCATTACAGCGATATAATTTAATTACGCGTTGTTTTGTTATTGTATACCTTTATCATACTTTCATTAAGAAGATAACACACCATCTGACACAGGTTCCTGTATTCAAAACGCGCAAAATAGTCATGTATCTTTTATGTCAATCACGTCATTTGATAAATTAGGTGTGTTTTCGGTCGTTATCTTTTATTTTATCGCGCACTTTATACAGAAGAATGCAAACATGATTTGATAGATATACATGTATAGCAGGCAAGTGTGTTAACTGATAAGTTTATTTGCTTGGAACGAAGTTCTGAACCACTTGCCTATGCTAGAGGGTTAGGATTTCTAAACCTCACTAAATAAACTTATATGCATTCAACACTTACTTCAAATATCGTAGCCGCTTCAAAACAGTCACACATACTTGTGAAGACCAAATACCAAATCAATGTTTTACACCATAATTGTTTTATTTGTATATAATTCATGTTAAACAATGTGTAACAGAGGGTTGCGGAGGTAATTGGTGCCATCTTGCATCGCGCTTCCACAGCGACGCCCGATGAAAAGCGTGATATAATGGCCGGACCGAGTACTATTGCAACCATCAATATTCTGATCTCCGGAGCCATCAATTTGATGATGTACGACAACCTCCAGCACATTTCGTACAACGATTTAATAGGTGAGACACAGTGTTATTGTATAGCTGTTTTAGTCAACTGATGATAGTTGCAATTGATAATATTACATATCGCTACTGTAAATATTAACAAATCGACGTCGCGAGCGGGCCGTTATTCATTTTTTTCGGGCAAAGATAATCATCTCGGCCAATGGGCCGAAAATCATTCGTGAAAAGAAAATCAAGTGAAAAAAAAGGCATCCACCCTTAGTCTTAACAAATGTGGCTAAAAAATTTAATATCGAAATGTAAATAATCTCGTTTGTAATGTACGCTGGTTTTATTGTCAACACTAGTAGGATGTAAGTTTATGAATGCAGCATCCGTTAACGATGAACACGACTCATTACAGTAAAGATCTTTAGGGTAGATGTTTGGATATTCAGCTGAAACAAGCTATTATCTATGTATCTTTTTATCGATGTCTCTTTTGATCTCGCAATTAACTAATCATTAAGCCACGTTCTAAGCAACACACGAATAGATATGCAATAAGCGTTTTAAAATAAATGTATCTAAACTTGCATCGGTAAAAGTAAGGGAATCCGACTAAATGCAATGTCTCAAGTCAAGCTCGCACTCTCAGAGTAAATACTTCCTTAGGCTTCAATGTGTTAAGACTTTATCCTGCAATAAATGAGTATCAAACTGATCGGTCAGGTAAATAGAGGTTTGTGATAATTGTATGGATATTGCGACATCGGTTGATCCCACTACCTCTGTTTGAATGTACACATCTTTTGTGCATAAAAGCTCGGTTATATTTTAAATTGTAATCGTTAAAGCCAGTCGTAAAATAGTAATACTTATTTTTATATTTAATATATTTTAGAAAGCAAAGTAGATACAGTAATGCTGGTAAGATTTGGCATCGATGACAACGACATCACACATCAAGAAGTGAGATACGGTTAGCCTAAATTAAGCTTCAAATGTGTTTTCAAATATGTTTTGCACTTATCATGATTTGAATTTATAACTCCATTTATTCAGAATGAAGTAACTGTCATCTGTTTCACGATTATTCAGTTATAAAAAAACTGTTGGTGTAAGTACTTATTAAAAAATAACACCTGTAGCACACTAAATGTTTGAATGCATTAACACCAATGAACATGTTTGCGTTGTCATTTAAGACGATGTAACAGAGCAGGTGTACTCCGTCACGACAAACTTTCTAGCCGACTTATTGTTATACAGGGACGAGGCAATGAGGAACGAGTCTAGGTACGATTGATATGTTTTATGTCACGTGGCTGAAAAGCCTGACTAAGGTATCGTCACTTATTGAAATATTAGCTGGCATTGTTCAATTGCTACTTAAACAAAAATAAATGCGATGTATTTTTCTCGACTCGTGTTTTACATAACTGAGGCTGTTCATTGTTCCAAATACATACCGCATTTACAGGTCTTTACATGTGTTTGCATCAGAAATATGTTTCGTGAAGCTTTGTCAATGTTGGTCCTTCATTACCAACTATAAGCATATATATTCTAAGCAATGCGTCAAAAAGACATGTGTTTCTTTTGCTCTTGCTCAAAAACAGTATAAATACGAATCGATTTTAACTCGGCGTCTAATTTAAAAGAATTAAGTTGTGCCGGCATTTTCAATCTTATTTTGTCAAACGTTCATATTATAACTTATACTGACGACAGAACATTACTCATTTTAAAACTATGTGTGTTTAAAATACAATTTAACCGGTCAATATTTATAGAACTTGTGTGGTTTTGCAATAAATAGAATGAAATTTGATCCTGTATCCCGGATGTATTCAATGGCGCCCGTGTACAAGGAACCGAGGAAAAAATACATCTCAACTGTTAGAGTCATCATTAAGCACAATCCACAGGTATTATATATATTTTAGTTTGATTACAGACAAAACGTGTTTGATTTACAACAATGATATCAGGCTATTTCCGAGAAATATAGACCTGTTTATGTTATCCTTCACAGTTGTGAATCTTCATGTTGACCAACAGATACAACTGTGCTATACGCACCTTTAAATAATTAACATTGTACGTTTGAGCCATACACAATTACCAACAAGCGATAAAATTTGTTGCTCGTAGTTCTTCATTAAATCTATTCAAGTGTTCAAATTTTTCAGGTCAAAATAACCGATTTAAATACTACGAAATGTATCCGATGGTCATTTGATCCACAGTAAGTATTTAGACAAAAATAACTTCCATATGAATCTTTCGATTGCTGTTCGATAAGTTATCATCATGGCAGTCCACTGAAAAATGTATGAGTATTTTTGTTTATTATTAAGATAAAACAATAAGACGCACATCATCGATATTATACATTACGCTAATATATATTTACCAATTAAATTGATCAACTTAAAACCTCATCGTATTCCACTGTCCATGTTGCGGTTATATGATTCTAATTTTATCTTTTTTGATGTCGTTTCATAGAACATAGAGTTCTGTGTAAAACATTATACAATTCATTCTTGTCCTTTTTCATCCACACAATGCCCAGTGTGTTAATCAAATCGAGATTACCAACTCTAGATAAGTAATATATACCGTTGAGAAGCACACTGGTAACCATGACATGGTAATGTAACCGCTGAAGATCCCAAAAGTATTTCATGTGTTTGTTTGGCAGAGATACATACAGCGGAATGTGGACTTCAGACGGGTGTGTTACCATAGAAACTTCAAAGGAATTCACGACGTGTGAATGTGAACTCCCAGGGCATTTTGTTGTAGGATTATTGCCATCCAACATAACGGTTAGCAGATTATAACTGAAATACGTAGCTTTAAGCGCATCAGCTCACTCATCTAACATGTAATAAACATTTAATAAAATTGTATTAATTGAGGTACCTGCATTACAAGGCATTCTACGTGGCCGTATGGTGTTTAAATTCCAAAATGATGTCTCAACTAATGTAATAACTTTGCAGGGAAAGGCGCCGGACAGGCCCGAAGGGCAGAGACATGCTGTTCTGTCGGTTTGCTACGTGTTCTCAGTGCTTGTTTTGGTCATCACGCTGATAATATTTATCGCATCATATGGGTATATACAATTGACTAGTATTACTATCGAATATGAGCTTAAGTGCAACTACTTATCAGAAAACCCATGTTACTATGGTTTTACGCAAGCCATAAAAACTAAATCTGTGATATTTTACGTTCCATCATCATGTCATATTGAAATTATACATGAATGGCTATATGAAAGTTAACAAAGGAGTGAGGTATTAAAATAGTATAAAGTAAAGGTAGTGCTGTAAATGTCAACAAGATAAACACACGTCAAGTGTTCCTGTGGGTCAGCACAAACATGTATCGTGCATTAAAGAAACGTTTTGATTTAAAACAAGTATATACTTTGTTAAATGGCACAGCAGTTGTTTTAAATTATCATGTTCATAGGTTATAGTCAAATTAAGCGTTTCAAAGTGTACCGGATATATTAATTTTTAACTTTGTTCAAACTATACTTTTTAACATTATATTTGAGAGGATAACATGCAGATTACGTTAAGAACCAAGTTATTTTCCAGACAACAAGTTTTTTGTATATATTTGAGGATTCTGAATAATTTTTGTATGATATCAAGCGAATTTATTTTTCAAAAAGTCAATATATTGTAGGTTGAGAACACGAGGCATATGCTTGCTCCATCTTTCATACATAACTAGTACACTGCTGATGTCTTGTGTGTGCCTTCTAAGCATAATGGACGTTGTTACAAGCCAGGTAATAAAATGCATGTCTGCCATTGAGGTAACATCAAGAAGTAATTGAGCAGAAGTAATCGAAGTAGCTCTACTAGTAATATAATAAGAAGTCGTAGTAGTAGAAGAAAAACATTGCAGTGGCAGTTGTAATAACACTTTAGTTTGTTGTTGTTACTGTTTGTATGAAATAAGAATTTGTAGCAGTAGTAATGGTGGCAGGCAGGCGTAAAAGTAGTAGCGGTAGAAGTATTAATAGTAAAAGAAATAAAAGTTCTAGCTTTTGTTGTTGTTGTTGTTAGTATTGTTGTTGTTGTAAAAAATAAATAACTAGAGAATGGAAGAACAGAAGAAAGAAAAACTTCAGAACAATATGTGTAGTTGTTATATTGGTAAGTAGTTCCAGTGTAAGTGTTAGTAGTGATTGAAGCAACTGAAGCAAACAAGTCATTGCAGTAGCAGCATAAAGTGTACCACATCATTTCTAATTTGTGTGACTGTAATAATAATAACGTATTCCCCTGAACCTTGAATTTATATCAATTGTATGTTTTCTTCTTACAGGCGATGGTTCAGCTGGTCGGATTTATCATCACATTCTGTCTATTCGTTGCCATGACAACCATCTCTTTGGAAATGTTCCATATTTTCCTTGTTACACATCGAATTAACAAGATTGAGATGACAACCGCGAAGTTTGCTTTTGGGGCAATAGGTAAGTAGCAGTAATGTGCTCAATAAGCACTGAGTACGGGTATTCTATTCAATAAGTAACCGAAATGGGTTGGAATATTATAAGTTTGAATTTCTTGGTTATTATGCAAAACAGTGTTTGTTAATACTGAAAAATGTATATAACTTAAAGAAACCATGGTCTCAATATCGATAAAATCTAAATTATAAAGCATAATTTCGAGCGTTTGTTCACGCGGATAATTTCTAATTGCAATTCAAAATGTATATTCATAAATAACAAAAGAAATTCTTGTGTCCACCCAGTTATAATCAAAATAGCATTACAAACTCCTGTACTCGGACGCTGCAAAGCCGACAGCGCTTACCAGATAAATTTAATAATCGACCCCAAGGTAATATATTCGATAAATAAACACATAGTATGTGTCAACAGTTACCAAATGTTAAACCGGTTTTGTGGCCTCGTGTAATGTGTCCTCACGTTGCCGATATGTTATGAAAAATATCTTGATCTTGAGAGTAATTTAAGTTTTGTTCAGGCTATTGTAGAAGATATGTGAAAGACTTGCTTTTTTAGTTTTATATTTTTTATCTAATGTTGTTTGTGTGTGTGTGCAGAAACGGAAATGTGTACATACACTTATCATTTAGCTCCCTTACTCGGCTTTACTTACCAGATATTATGAAGCGTTGACATGTTATCAGAACATTTTCTGCGAGCGGGGATATGAGATAATTAAATCGTCTGAATGAGATACTGGTTAGAACGATTGTTATTGTGAAGTAGCGTTGGTAGGACGATGCGTTCGAATTCAGACGTCAGTTGCATTACTGAAGTGGTTATGATCAACGTTTTTTATTTCCGGAAATCCGATATGATGTTTATTTACACGATTATAATTATTATAAGTAATAATTGTTTTATTTTGAAAACCTTAAGACTTACACAGTTATCCTTATTAATTCCCCAGTGTCTTCTACAAATATGTGTGTAAATTTGTTAACGTGTTATAACGAAGTTCAAGTAATATGTTTTGATGGTGCTCCGACCAAAAATGTGATAAAAATGGCATTTGATTTGCATTACGATTAATAGACATGAACATGAATTTTTATTTTGCATCTATAACGAAAAAATATCTTATTACGTGTACCAAAAGTATTGCAGATATTTAAGTCGTTGTAGTATTCACGATTTTTCGAGGAAGACAACTAAAACCAATCGAAACAAAAAAACAATCAAAACAAAATCAACATCATTGTTTATGTTATGTTTAAGAAATGTGTTCATGTGTAAATAACATTTCTTCATTAAGATCGTTGTGTTTGAAAGCCAGATTGCTGTTTTTAATGTGTAAAAAGATATAATCGCATCGATTCGTATATAAATAAAGAAGGTTAAAATTCCATTGAAACATGTTGTTTATGATACACTCCGCTATGTTTAATGTAGAACGTTATAATTTAATAATATGTAATAAATTGAATCAAAGAGTTCAGTACGATAAAAGTTACTTCTTAAATTATTAAAATTAATTTAATTAAATATGCAACGGTTAGAAATGCGCTAAAAACATGAGTAGCCGCTGTTGAAATGACCTGCAATTACTAACATCATATTTGCATATTGCAGTAGTCTTAAAACTACGTCCCTGACATGATCTACGGAAAATCTTCAAGATAGAATCAATAATTAATTCATTATTGTCACACAAAACACAATAAGATCGCTTTGAGGTTTTGTATATTTAATGCGCCTTTGTTGGCAAGAAGAACACGAAAAGCTCTAAAAATATGCAGATTAATGATTAATTTCTAAAATCTCTTGAACAAACAAACACATAACGTTGTCAAAAAGTTAAAGTTGAGGACATATTCCATAGCGATAATTTGGTACTTTGCAACTTGTATTTATATATTATATATAACCTTGGTGACGATACGTCAAATTATCCGCTTATTTCTGTTAATCCGAGTACATGCGGTGGTCAACAGAAGTTACATCGAGCAACATAATTATTTGTAGGTATACCGTTATTGACAACACTACCAGTAGTCGTCGTTGGAAAAGCAATGGACACTTCAATTATTGGCTTCAAAGCTATGTAAGCGTGTTCAAATATTTATTTTAATAATAAAAAATAAATTTACCAAACAAGGATTCGGTTAACGTTTTTTGTTTATATGTACTAATTGAGTAGTATTGTTGTGTTCATAGTATGGTCTGTATTGTAAGATGGTCACTGTTTTAAATATATATGCTGTATTTCCAAAAAAGGGACTTAACATTAAATGATCCAACATTTCCGTTTTAATCAGCATTCGACTTACACTTTTAAATGACTGCATTGAACTAATAAAAAAAGTATATTCGATTTGTTTTTATCTCTGCAGCTTCTGGCTGAACATTGACATGAAGCGGTTCTATGTGTTCCTCATCTTGACTTTGATTGAACTAGCGGTAAGTGGTCAAAGCCTATTTCAATCCCTCTCATAATGTTTAAATGAAAATTGCATTTCCCATGAAAGATAAAATCGGAATTAAATTCGGCTCTCCATTTAAGTCGACGTTTATATTTCACAAATTGTGGGTGACTTTAGATTAAATGCTTCATTGAAAAGGCGTTGAAATGGTTGTATGAAAATATCGGCGATCGCCGGAGACGGGGTATATATAATTATACGGAAATAAGGAAAACATATGCCTAGTCTAATATGTGTTTTTGTTTTTGACATTTATTGTGTTACATTATTTTAAAGCTATTGACACTATAATGCAGTTTGAACTCTATAAGATGTTACTGGTTTGGTCTGTGTGATTTAATATAACGACTGCGTGTCAATTATGTCTGTGCTTCGTTTTTGTTTCACTTCAAAGGTCTCAAAAATCAGATCATAAGAAAAGCAAAGTTTAAATACCCAGACAAAGGTAAAGCGGCTCCTCTTACTGGTATCAATATCTATGCATGTGGGACGACTATATATCCGGAATAATAACTGGTAGTGTGACACATTTGCGCTTCCAGCCATGTCTCAGTCATATTTTAACAATGCTGTTAATATTTAAAACTTAACAAACGATTTGTAATTAACAGGTATTCGTGGTCCTAGTCAGTGTGTGCCTGAAGAAAATACTTTCTTGGAGAGATGAAGCGAAGTTCCAAGAAAGGAAAAACTATTTGTAAGTATCACAATTTAATTATTAAACAAAACATGAACTTTCCACAAAATATGCTTATCACCATATATTTGTGAAAAGGAAATACAAGACGTGTTCGGTCAAAGCTATCAATGAGGAATACACATGACATTAGTTTAATCACTGAACAATTTTATTCAAACCTAAACTAGAAAACAGAAATTATGTTTTTTTTCTGTCATTGACATTGGCATTGTATACAAAGAGACATAACTTCGTCGAATTATGGTAAATTGGATATATTGAATTTCATAGATACGTTTGCCTTGACATCTGGTTAATTTGATATATTTAATTTTAATTATCCTGTCCTCAATTATGTTTAAACTTATAAAAAAATTATAAATATTAGGTACTTCGTATATTTATAATATCATGGTTATTTGAAAAAGTATAGCCCATATCACGCATGTAAAGTAACACTTTCAAGTCAACTTTGCCAACCTGCAAAATATCCACTTATTTGACGAAATACTATGTTAAGTGTTTTCAGTTAAAAGTCCATCTTTCAATGAGAAATCATTCAGTTGCTCGTCTTGTTATTTCTAGCGCTCAGAAAAGAAAATACCACCGCAGCATCATCAGAATACTACTGTGCATGAGTTAATAACGAATGAAATTCAATGTATGATTGGGCATAAGTTTTTGCCATAGTGCAATAGAAAATATGTCGCTTAGTTTTTTTGCGCAAACATTATTCGAGATGCTCGTAAAAATTGCATGCGTGTATTATTTTACTTCCAATTGCGTTTCCGTAAAATTTGATTTAATATTTTTACGTTTGTATTGTATTAATTTCAATAAATTATTATTTCGATGTTATTTGATATGAAGTCAGATTGAGGTCATTTAATATTTTCATTGCGTGATCGTGTCGCTGTGAAGTGATCTTTTATGTTTGGGTTGATATTCGGTCCAAAAGTCCGCTCTTTACTATATGACCGAAGAAATACATATTTCTACTTGTGTTATGATTTTCACGCTGCATTTATTAAATTTGACACGTGCATGAACGTGGCAATATAACTGTCATCATTCGAGTAGCACAAAATCGCGAATGTGTTAGAAGCCTGTATAATGATATTACCCATGACTACATCGTAGCACTTGCCTTTTCTAAAAAAAAAACTAGTTCAAAGTGCCTCGAAGTATACATGTCTACTTCCAATAACAGTATTACTATGGTTTATATATTTGTTGAGGCAAAAAGAATAATAAATAATAAATAATATACTACTACGTAAAAACAAGTTTACTTTATGAAGATGTCACAATAAGAAAATATATCAAAATATAGCTTATGTAGTGTGCGTCTAATGTTAAATAGTGAACACATTTTTGCAGGAAAGCAATAGCAAAGGGATCAGTATTAATTGGGCTACAACTGCTGTTTGAGGCAACCGCTGTTGGTCTGGAATCTTCGAATGCAGATAATGTGGTTACCAATGCAATCCATGCAATAAGCGTATTTATGTTTGTAAGTATTAAAACATACTAATGCTGTTTATATGTCAATCGAATTTTCAAAAGTTATAACCAGCATACATTGTGATGTGTAACTTTGTAAGCATACTACATCGTCTTCTGCCTACTATGAGCATTTCACTGATTATTAAGTTCTAAATCATGTTCATTCCGTTTTCAGAGTATAGCAGTCTTAGTTGTTACTTGTGCTCTAGACAAGAATGTACGTATTTATCTTATACATTTTATTTTTCTAAATTAGTATATGTGCAATGCATATTTTTTAACGACCAGGTAATATTTAAAAAACATGAAGTTATTGTATATTAATTGTTGAGTTCCATTAATAAGTTATACGAAAAGCTGCAACTAATGTCACTTTGGATAGAAACTTCTTTAGTTTATAAATAGTTCGTAAATTAAAGTCCTTAAAATTAATTATCTGTCATTTTATGCATCGATTTGTTTACTCAGATGTTATATAAATTTTAATGTATTAATTTGCATACCTTTAACTCATATTACTTCGTTCTGGACTTTGTATAAACACGTGAATACGCATTTTCCTGTTCATTTAAGGTTGTATTTTCATTTGGATTTTTTTAAACATAATGCTATTTACCTACTCTACTTGTTTATGGAGCACCGAACGTCTAAAAACGTTTACAAACACTACTTCACTAACATTATGTTTTAATGTATGATATATTACTGTTATTCTGGCGGTCGGAAATAACTTTTTTTTACCGCATGGAACAATTGTGTTTACAGATAGATTAGAGTCTTTGTTATGCATTCATGTATTAACGGTCAGGAGAAGTCTAAACCTTTACCATTAACTTTATGTTTACCTGATCATTACTTCTCGATGTTCACTTTATTAAATATGTGATTGTTTCAGTATATTTACATGCTTTATTTCCAAATAAGTATGTATATTAATATATAAGTATCCGTTTGCAGATACGGCATTCTTGTTGTATAAAATTCCGTCGTGGATCGAACGTGAAAGTTCAGGAGGTATGCTAAAATGATAAAGACATGTTTACCTTGTGTGTTTCGTTTAAACAAGTATTTCATTAAAATACATTATACGCGTTCTGCTGGAATTCAGACATCTTCGTGTTACATGTGTATCTTCAATATTCATGCATTCATATTCCGTTTAAAAAATCCATGTATGGTGTAAGATTTCGAATGTTTATTTCTCTGCAGGGTGGAAGTCAAAGCAAAGCCTTTCGAAGTAAGTAACACACGTACAATTTTTATCGACCTTTGTATATTTCGCAAATATATAACTAATTGCTGTTGTGAGTCGTTTTTTTCTTTACATCAAATTATTTTTGAATAATGGATTTTCACTAAAATATTATTTTGAAATAAATGCAAGGTATAAAATGTGTAATATTTTTGTTTGCACTAATTAATTTACTAATATGTACCTTTTAACGTTATCATAACCTTATGTATTTTAGCATATATGAAACCAGAGCTAGTGTCAAGAGTTGTGAATCCAGAGGAATACAACGTGTCTAGATATTACGACGAGGTCAACCGTACGAAGTATACAGCTCAGCGAAAGCGCGAACTGTCCGCTTTGCTAGGCAGCTCGGACACTAACTCTATAACCATGGATACAAGGAGTACGTCAATTAGCGGGAGTGACGGGTCGAAGGAAAGTACAGCGCCATCTTTGAAAATAGATTTCTCATTTAGTGTAAGGCGAGACAGTGTTTTTGAGACCATCAATGACTCAAACGGTGAAAGACGAAGCATAGGCGCCAGTGGAAGCGTCAAGGACGACGTTGTAAGTGCCCGTGGTTGTTTTCGTCTTAGAAACGACTCGGCAGCTCATAGTGGTGCAGGCAAGAATGAGAACAATGGTGATGAAAGTAATGACCTACATGGCTGCGTAAATGGCCATGCCGCTATGTGTAATAATGATGACTTAGCAAACTTATCTCAGATTCCATTTTCGGACAGAAACATGGTTCAAAATCCACTTTACAAGCGTATTAATACGGACAAACTGGTATCAGAAGAATTGAAACATTTGACTCAAAACCCAGGGCAATTGCAATATGACGACATTTATCCACTGTCGAATAATCGTGTTTCAAACTTGCCATTGAAACGTGCGATCCCAGATATTCCAGATAAAAATTGCAATCTTAGTTCAACTCGAAGTCCGACAAAAGCTTTTAATCCATTAATGAATTATATTAGTGAACGTGGAAACGTCGAACATAGTTCAGTAGTACCAACGAAGGCAAACGATACCGACGACGACATGTTGTTTAACAACAAGACAGACCAAGACGATGATTACGAGTCACCCCGTAGTTCCAATTAGTGTCCACATCCATAGTGTCCACTCAACCGTAAATGTGGCGTCCTGTTAAGTGCGTTAATGAATTTGACATGCGTGGACAACATAAGCATATTTATTTTTCGATATATTTAAAATAGTGGTATAAAAATGATCTTATGTTTACTTATATTCGGTTGCATAATTTGCAATATTTGCAATATGTGTATCATGTCTACCCATCCATCGATCATGTAAATGAGTTCGAAACCATGCGCCTGCTTCACAAAAAGTTCGAATTCATAGGATTTAACTATATATCGCAAATACGAGTAGCGAGCTATATGCTTTGTTTTGGAGTGACGCGTGCTATCGTTTTGATGATGATGATGATGATGATGATGATGATGATGATGATGATGATGATGATGATGATGATGATGATGATGATGATGGTGATGATGATGATGATGATGAATAGTAGTAGTAGTAGTAGTAGTAGTAGTAGTAGTAGTAGTAGTAGTAGCAGAAGTAGTAGTAGTAGTAGTAGTAGTAGTAGTAGTAGTAGTAGTAGTAGTAGTAGTAGTAGTAGTAGTAGTAGTAGTAGTAGTAGTAGTATCATTATTATAATTATCCGCCTATAACGCTAACGTGTAATTCATATTTATTGTACAAAAAAATAAGCTGCATGCTATTACGTCAAGCATTCTAACAAATGCATAATGCCATATACCGGTTCTTTTGATGTCAGTGATATATTGTGTGATAGGTCAAGCTCAAAGCGTATTTTAATTTATTACTTGTATTATAATAGGATATGTTTTTAACATGTTATTAAGGGCTTAATTTTAATGTTATTGTGTTGTCTTTTCAATTTGATTACTTTATTACATTCTAAATGCCTTTGGCGTTTGTTCTTTTTTATGAAACATGTATATCTAAATGTTAATTGTGCCTTATGTTGTGAAATTGCTTTTTTTCATTACCGCGTTCCGATTTTATTTCTAAAGGAAAGATAATATAATTTTGATTTATATTGTATATCAATATAAATCCTGCGTCGAGGACAGATCGTTTGCTGACGTTACTGTATAATGTCGTATTATATTTAAGTCAATTAATGAAAAGGAGCATATCCACTAATTACACTAATTAAACTTATCCAGAATTATATTATCAACTGCAGCATTTGTATAACCACCCTACATACCATTAAATCATACATCTCCGTACATGTCAACTTTACTTTGAAAACACTACATGTGCGTGCAAGCAACATTCGAGTAGTTTTCTGTCCGCATAAAGCCCAATTTCTTTCCGACACTCTACTCAAAATAATCAAGAGGATCAAATGCATTTGAAGACATTTTGTATTGTCTCCGAAAAGTTTACGTGAACGAAGTTTCCGATTTATCTCGCACAATTGATATTATGCACATGGATACTTAGAGCCAACTAGACTTGATTCGTAACGCAGTCCACGGCAAGCATGTTTTTCCCATTTATAAATCTGAGAAGAGAGAAAATGATTAAGCGTGGGTATATTTTTCTCAGAAATAATCAAGTGATATGCGATTCGAACCAGGGCCCTTCCGATTCATAGACCGATTGCGTCATAACAGTAGACCACTATGCCAACATACATGCAAGTCCATTTTATGTGTAGAATTAACCAGAAAAAAAAGAACAATAGGCCTGCTAAAAGTGAATAACCGATGCTTCAAAAGAATATTTTTGGCAAATTATCGTTTCAGTAATTAATTCAGTAATATTCCGTGAGTTTCTCTTGACTGCAGTTTCCTAAAAGGTTCAGGTAAGTGAAGGATATGGCTACAAGTTGTTGATCATTAACAGTTTATATCTTTACTTGTGCTTATGGAATAACCTTTTGACCACAAAGAATTTAAAAATAATTTAACATAAAATCTACTATCGAATTATGGGTCATTCTCTACCACCGTGTCTCTATGATTATATATCGATGTCTCTAGATTCGAATTCCGTAAAATTCAACCGAATAGAAAACTATATGTAGGTGATACCGGATTATTGAGCAGATATTTCGCTAGTTTGCATGCTATGTGGTTGTTAGATGATGACAGGCTCAGTTAAAGTGGGTTTACTCGATTGCGGTGTTGACGTTTGAAAAACTAATTCGCTGACATGTATGTCTTAAGTTCATCTGAATAAGTTTCCTCTAAGAGGTTAATAGATTAAACATTTACCAGTATCCTAATGTTCGGTAACGGGGAATGTCATTTGTAAGAATTCTCTCGTTAATTGTATATTAAGTCATTTCTCCTGTTGTGTCAAGAAATTGAGTGTACGACACAGTTGAGTTAATCACGTCAATAATTTGCATAACTTATATTGGCTGCCATGTGTAGACATTTGTAACATTTTTTGTGCGCCATGTTTGTTTACAGATCTTTTAGGTAGTGTAAAAATGTTGTTATTTGCGTATCTGTATATGAGGGTTTTGACCTAGATATCTTGCGATAATTATGGGTTGTAGGAAGATTGATAATCAAAAAATTTTATCAAACGTTCATTCACACACATGTAAAACCGTCTTCTTGATATGTCTTTCGGTTGTTAAAGCGACGGATTTTGCCATGAATAAAGGCGCCATTTGTGAATAATATTGAATGCATAACAACAAAAATAAGGGCATTAGCATGTGTCAATAACATGATATTTTCAAGGAAGAAGTAAACCAGCGAAATCGCTTATAAAAGTAAAACAGAACAGAACATTTTTGCGACCTATTCATATACAGCTCATCGTAAAAAACTATAAAGCAATTAATAAACACACATGCGTCAAATTAACAACGCTTTTTATGCATCTTTAAAAATATAATGATTTTTGTTAAAATGCAATATGCAAAAGAAGGCTCTTTTTTTAAACATAGTTAAGTGATTATTCAAAATCCGTTATTGATTGAAAAATAATAATGCAGTTATATATCAAAGAACATTCCAATTTCAATAAGAGCTCTTGAACGAAATGTGCATGCTCAACGCAACGATGTTTTTTCTGTATAATAATTATGACTTTACGTTGAACAGTTAGTGAACATATTTAAATTTCCGTAAGTATGTACCGTTACAAAAAGTTACATCCAGTGCTAGTTATTAATTTGTTTTATTTCAAATGAAAATGTTTTTTTACATTTTCATCTATGGTAAATGCTTGACTTAAAACAGTTATGTTGGATGTTGCGTAAAAATAAAGTACTAACGAACAAATTGCGGAGTCTTGGTCAAAAGCACGTAGACGGGACTGCCTTAATGAACTCCCGTTATATGTCAAACAGTATTATGGAGAAGATAATTTCATGTAGTTTATTAACAGTCTTGTATTTAAGATTTTGACGATTCCAAATTGAGTTAACTGAGTTCAAGATGATGGTTAGACGATTGGAACGAAATAATTCCAAACACGCTGTGTAAGATTTCACTGTTAAGGTTTTCATCACACGGTAAATGGCTGAAACTGACATCCTAATTAGTTGCGTTAGTTGATATTGTTTTTAGGAGTTTCCTGGTCGATTAATATCAGGTCTTGAACTTATTTTAAGAGATAAACATTGACAACCAAAACATACTTTATTCTTAGGTTTAACTTGTATACGATGATTTTTTAGTTTTAAAAGAAGAATTTAAATTAATGGAATTGATTTGTTTTTTTATTTAAATACGAACATACAGACTCAATAATAACAATTGTTTTAGAAAAGACGTTAATGAATTTAATTGTTATTTCTCACGTAGGCTTTTATTCGGTTCTATTTTCAACGTTTCAGAGTTTTTCTACCTCGCGATGTCATTTTGTATTAAATGAGAGTTAACTTACCGGCTACGCGAAGGCAGATCTCGTTAGAAACAAATGCAAACTCCTTGTCCTAGAGATGTTTCGATGTTCCATGACATTTTACCGCTCATGAACTATATGTTCTGTTTAATGAATATTTCGAAGCGACAAGACTCAATGCGGTCTCAAATTAATTAAATTTATATGGGTGCTTTTTCGAGATGTGTGTTGTCATGCATTGTAGAATTCAGATTATTTGTTTACCATTGTGATGGAAATACGTTTACATGCTTGCACAACGATGTAATCATGGCGTTCATATTATGGCGTGTCAAACGTTGCACAGTCCTACATTACTATTTTTGTGTATAATTGTATACATGTGTGTTATATGAATTCACATTGGTTTGGTAAATTGTAATATGTACGTATTAAAATGTTTTGCTTATACGTTCCACACGTTCATATTTGTTATTTTTATGAATGTTTTTATATTGCATACATATTGCATATATTGATATTGGAAAATTAAATGTTTATGTAGTAAACATAGTATTGTGTTCTAAATATTCATATATTATGTGCAATATTTACATATGTGAGTGGTTAAATGATGAAATTTGTTTCACTAATAAATATATTATTACAAAAGACAGATATTGATCAAGTTACATGTTTAGCGGGCACGCACAAGTACTTAGTAGTTGTACAATCTGTATTCAAGAAATGCACACTGTCGATAATAAGATTCGTTTGCAGTTCAAATTCGCATTTTGTAGGATCTAATCCAATTTAAGGCGATTTTCATCAAAACTATTTTTTGTATATTGTACATTTCTTTTCCGAAAGATTTCATTCATAAATCATTTCAAGTATATAAATGCCAAATAACTGACTGATAAGAGCGAATAAAAATTGGTGAATATACAGGTCCTGATTTAGGGGGAAATACCATGGATGTGCCACTTAGGGTATGTTTACACATCGTGCTACGAGCATGAAACAAGGCTTTTCTAGTAATGACTTCTCAATAAAATGCAATATATTCAACTATTGAAGCAATAATTTGTTACCCCAAAATGTCACTAAAACACTTGTCTTTTGTAGTTTTAGCGAATACATTAATAGGTCGACGATAAACTCCATTAAGTTATAACTAATTATTGTTTTATGTAAACTTCATGAATACATTATTTTCTATTAAAATTAATACAGTTTATCCTAACATGAAGCCGACAAGTGATAGTGCAAAATAAATATCTTGATCGAACATAATCAAAGCATGCAAAAGATCTCTACTACAAACTAATACCATTCCGCAATATCGCACTGTCTTTTTGCATTGTCGACTTTGGATATGAAAGGGGCAAGAACGCAAAAAACATGATGCGAGGCAACGGATTTTAAATGCGAGAACGCGATATATATGTTGTTTTATTGCGCATCGCAATCACGGAACATCACAAAAAAAGATCACTGGTGCCTCTTATGCGAAAATGAAGTGGAAAGACTTTAAACGTAACGAGGAAAAATTGGTGGCTTAATGAAGAGTTTATGAACGTCAATAACATATTATTCAACATGCTATTATCCATTCAGATAACATATTATTTTAAATCACAGGGCAATGTGAGAAATACGTATTATGCTTAAAAGTCATGCGGTATAAAAACAAAGTGAACAGAAACACATTATAATAAGACTTGTAATTTCTGATCTTCTAGGTTGCGATCTTCTTAAAACTTTTTTGCTCCTTTTTTTATCATGATAATACATTGTTGCAGTTCAATTTTCCGATTTTGTATGTTCGTTCTAAGTATAACATCAGAAAGTTTAAATCTTTAAAGTCCAGGATTTATTTGCATAATTATTTTCATAAAGCACATAACATGACCTAAGGTACACAAAACAAAGCTGAACAAAGTTGTAAAACGTATAAAATCAGTTTGTTTACAAAATTATAATAATATACTATTTTTGACCATGTCCTGTTTGTAAATGTCTCAATGTCAAAAAACGCTAATGAACACAAGATTTAAAACAGTTAAATATCATTGATGCAAATGATCGTAGACTTGTTCCTAAACCGTAAGAATAACATTCTTGCACGTATCAGAGTAGCTCGCTATTTATGTAATTGGTGATAAAAGGCTTATTGAGCAACGTATGCAAATAATAATGTGACACTAATTTCGAGACACAACACCATCAATATTTAAAATCAACATAACTGATCACTAAATAATTGTTTTCGATATAACAGTTTTGAAAATACTCACAGCGATGACCCAGCAAACATAAACCGAGTTCACGTAGAATAATGGAGATGGAGCAAGTGCACAAGATGGATCAATTTCAGAAAAGTTCAAATTTGCACGAGTTCACTTTTGGCAAAATATTCCTAATAAACACAATTAATGTTAACAGGAATAATTATCTCCGCGAACGCAACATTCGGAGACTGTCTATAATATGTTATCGAAGAAAATATAGTTCTTCAGTCCTATTTAAGTGGCAAAAAAAAATCATCAAATTGTCATTTATCGGAGCTGATATAATCTTCTAAAGGCGAAACTCTGCGTAATAGCTGCCTGAATAATTCTTGTAAAATATACATTGGAAGAAAGGTTCCATTAAAATAATGAGCTTTAAAAGCCGAATTTAAAGGTTAAAATTAAAAAAGATCGCACATACGACATACTGAACAGGATTAAGGGGGCTGAAAATGCATTCAAACACAAGGCATTTACAGTTTTGATTGCACCCAGTGTTTACGGAATTCCTATGTTAAACATGTCATTCTTGTTCTTGTTTTCATTTTTTAAATTGCAGTTTGAACTACAAACACACCATATCGTTTCAATGGCATAACTTGATTATTCGTTATAAATTGGACACTTATTTGATTTTTTCATTCGTTCAACATATTTGTACAACGTTCGAAACGAAATTTTGTTTAACATGCACGCATACTTTCCATTCTCTCTGTTGGTTTATTAATGGTTCTCATGATTTGATTTTCTTTGACATCCATCCAAACCCATAATCTCATATCTAGGAAGACTCACAGCAGGGTCTCTGTCGAACTAATAGAAATCTCACAAATGCAACCATTGAATCAAACAGAATCCTTAGAGCGAAAATCCCTCTTTCTAATGTCTTAGGTTCACAGTTCAAAAACATTTTATCGAATTATGTACAAATTCGACAGGGCCGATAGCACAATGTTTTATTTCTACTAACGGTTCTTAGTTAAAGATTCATTTTTACAAATAAATCTTACACTTTAAAATAATGGGGCAAAATTATATTTTTTATAATTCAGAATCCGTTTCCAATCTAGTTTTAACGACATGGTTTAAACCAAGAAATCTTCCAAATGACTTTCTTTTACTACGCGTTTTGCTCAATTGACGATAAACCCCGTTACTCTTGCTAACTAATAAGCAATTACAATGACACTAATTAACGTTGCAAGAATCAGCATAATGAAAGGAATAATGAAACTTATTATAAGTATTTTAAGTAGATACATGCTCAGTACTATTCATAAATCTTTAATTTAAAAAAGGCGATCAGTATTCAATACATACATAACGACATAAAGAAATATTAAATCTGGTGTTACCGTCCTGGAACGGTATATGCAAAGCATGTTGGGTTCAAACCGATAAGTTGGCGCATGAAACCTTACAATTTATCCGGCATTAATCATTCGCACACCAACATAACTTCATAGCATTATTATTTGAACCCAAAAGCAATGCAATAAAAAAAAAACAACAGATTTAATTGTCATGTAATAACTAAATGATTTGATATGCTGCTGAATAGAAGAAAACCAACTTTCTGAGGCCCCATGAAATGAATTAAGACATTAATCCTTCTTGTTTAAAAGATTTGAGAAAATATCATCACTAAACACATATCATGCATGATAGAAATAACATACAGATCCCATTATGAAAAGATATAGACGTTGACGTCAACTTTAAGTTCTATTCGATAGCGAATACGTTAATACCTTAAATCCTTGTAATATAACCCAAAAAGCTGTTTTCATCGCACAAAGAAATACGTATAATCAGCAATCATTGACGAAAATCCTTTTTTTGGCATTTTAATAACATCAGATAAATACTTCTTTGCGTAAGTTGCCATTAGATATCATTAAATGACATGTTGAAACATGAACATAATGTTCGGCAAAGCATATGGGCGTTCTCACGTGTATTCTTTTGAGTTATGGACATGAATTCAGTGCAACATTTGAACAACAAACTCTGACAGTTCTTTTGTTGTCTCGTGTCTGGAATAGTTTGTACTAGGCGAGACAAGCGGGGGATGTTATAATGACGTTTAACAATAACACATTATATACTCACCAAACTAATCATGCTTAAAAATATAAGTAAAATACCTCGTAGTTGTATAAATTTATATTTAAAATATTATGCATATCCCAGAGACCGTATTCTATGAACAATCGCGCTCTTTCGCGGACCTAAACCAACCTCCGCGCAGAGATTTGACCGGAAACAGCATAGCTGGATCAAATGCCTGCCTTCATAACCAATCACGTGATGATAGCCGAGCAACGTGGTACAATAAATTTTCCGTTGCATTTTTACTGTATAATTTAAGCATTTTATTATTGTATTATGAACCTTAACTTATCCAGACATTTTTTTCAAATCTATAAAAGAAAATGATACTACTTTTCATAATATAATACTTAAACAACACAAAATAAAATCCTACCAAATCGGGTAGGATTTTCTTGTGATGGCAGAAATTGTATGTAAGAGCAAGGAACGACAAATCTGCGTGGATATTGGACTTAAACGTTATAATATAACTCAACGCATATAATACAACACAAATATAATTTTACTATGTTTTGATCATAACTGAAATATATTTTGAATCGTTCATATTATTCATACTCACATTGCACTGGCCCATGGGGTAAAAAGGGGGTAATCAGGTTATATTCAAGATGGCGATTTCCATGCCGAGACAGGTATTTTTCGCCGTTTTAAACCCTTTACGTGCATTAATTGTTTAAATGCTGCTCACTTTCTAGCCAAACCAGCAAGAAAGTGTCTAGCGTTAATTTCTGATTAATATTCGCTATATACATCGACTTTACTCGCTACGAAATTTCTTCTATAAAATTCAAAAGTAATAATGCGTATAAAACGGTGAAACATACGTGTGTTGGCATGGACATCGCAATCTTCACATGATTATCTCATCTGGGATAGTCCAATAACTTATGCATGCTGTGTGTACTCGTCCAAACATATGACCGTTGTGTACACAACGCTGTCCAATATTATAATATTATTGCAATGCTGAATTAAACACCTTGTACTGTATATTAGTTGCAGAAACACGACGCAGGCTTCTGATCACAATATATTTAAAGATTTCCTCAACAAAGTCAATGTAAAAACAATAAATGTAACACAAATTAAAGAAAAATTGTGCGCATAGAGACCCTCATACTCATACCTTATCTTAAAGAACATTCCAAGCCGAATTGAGTTAAACAATACAAAATATAGGTCATGTGGTATGTAAGAAAGAAATCTACGCGAATTAACGGTCACTGTTTTACGGCCATCTTCTTAACGGCTTCTCACCAGTTGATGAGGGTTTATGTTGCACACATAAATATTCACAAATAATGTCATTGCAAGCGCCCATACAGAGGATTGTGTCTGCATATTAATGCTGTTGATTGTTTATAGAGAGGACAGCATTTATCACCAACAATATTTAGTATATTGTAACCTTCTGAGTTAAAAATACCAGATTTGTCTACCACCAGGATATAATAAACCATCAACATCCGAACTACATAGGTAACTGAATGCAGTCGAATAAGAGATATTTATATAAACCTATGATAAGGTTGAATTTTAGGTAAACTCAAAAATACAATTACGATGCAAATGTGTCATTAGTATTATACTTTTGAAAGTTTCAAGGAGAAACGAACATAAAACAGTAATAAGTATTGTAGACGTTTACGGATATTATTGCATCTTTAGATAGTAATATATGTTTGCTATTGAGATTGAACTTTTTTTTTTCTTCAGTGAACACCTAGCTGGTCACAAAAAGAACATAATCAATCGACCATTAAAATAAAAAAAAATTGCTACGAAAGTCAGGACTCACAGTGGAGTGGGATACGTTTTAACTGTTGTAGACAGATCACACGAACGTGTATACAAAGGCTGTTTGAGTCAAAATAGCTATATATTAGAAACAGTTTTCAGTAGACTTTATACACAAAAGGTAAACAGTTTTTTTGCATTGTTCTATGAAATAATTGTATCATCTAATGTGAACAAATTTACTGATACAACGTCTGCAAATAATCGGTAACCTTTGTACAAACATTACTCGTTCGAATGAAGTTGCCAGTGACGCAATACATGAACGTTAGGTAATCACAGTAAAAAGGAATTGCCTAGCTCAATTGCATATGAATATAAGCTTTAAAAAGACAGACCAAGGAAAATGCACTTAACAATTTACAGCTAACACGAATCAAAGGAAAGTCAATCGAGATTTAACAAAAAAAGTCCGACAATAAGAAAACGACAACTACTTGCAATTTATATATTAGAAAATATATTCTATACGCATGCATAACATTGCAAGACATGTCACGCTTGTATTTCTTCAATGCATATCTATTGCTGTCTATGGTTGTGTGAAAAAAACTGAAACGAGCGTTTGCAATGAAACTTGTTGTTTATCCGTTTTCTTGTTATGAATATATCATAAAATGATGGTTTTGAATAAACCATCCCCAGTGCAATAAAAAAGAATTCTCCTTACAAATACCGTTATGATCGAAGTGATTAGGTCTATACAATATATTTCCGCTATTTCATTATAATTTAATATGGTCTTCAAAACACAACACATATATATTAATGTTATTTCATTCACATTATGGCACTGAATAACATTTAAACATTGGTAGTTAATAAATATATTAGTCCTTTGTCGATCATGAATTCAAGAATTCATTTTTTTGCACTGGGGATATTTTTTCAACACTTTTTTCAGTTTTTTGTGCACAAAATAGATTCATAACGCCTGTTTATGAGACTAAAGGAACTATTTTTAGTTGTTCGCGCTAACGGACAACTAATGTAGAGGGAGTTTGGCAAGTCAGTCTGCTTTTAACTACGCTAGGAACGATAACCACCACATCTGCCTGTTTATACTTCACCACTGGTACACTGCACACAGCCAGTCTGTGTATGTAATCAATAGGCGTTAACAGCTTGTGCGACGACATTGGTCAGTCAAGTGTTTAACAGATTGTGCGACGACATTGGCCAGTTTTTCATTGGAATCTGTTTATATTGGCTGCTTTCAGGGAAAACGGAGCTGAATGCTTGCTTAATACACACAAGCTGATCAAGGACGACACTGTCTGATTGTATGGTATTTTTCGTTTAAAGAGAGTATCTGGTACTGGGATGACAATTATTCCATGTGCATTAAGCCCCGTTTTCTCAAAATGAAGCTTAAATTATCTTCTGAATTAATGATTTGATAAAAAGATAAAAGTGATAATAACTTCAAAGTAACCTCGCTGACAAGGAAAATCAACAAAATCACTTTTAAATCAAATAAACAACCAATGAGGTCTTAAATTTAACCTTGTGGCATTTTGTTTGTAAACATCTAAAAGGGATCTTTTTTACCGTTTGTCATCCTAAAAGCTCCATTAACATAAGTATGTGGATAAACCGTGCACACACATCTCGACCTGTGCTTTAAGACACACTATTTATAAATATGAATGGGTTGTGTTCATTTTAAACTTGCGATATAAAAAGCTATAACATAATTTTGAAAACTGAGTTGCGTTTAAGATTATGCAATAGCGAAGAACTTCAGTGCCTTTAGCGCTTTTATTTACAAATGCAACTTACATAATCTTTAAGATGAATAATATGAAATTCGATCAAGCGATGTAAACTGGTAACATATTACAATCAAGTCGTACTAAAACTTACCCATAACGTAACATAAGTGATTCATATATGCTACCTGTACTAGTTGTAGGACACAATATCTTTTTAGAAATATAACCGAAAAGTTAACACCAATTTAAACAGCAGTTCAATCACCTATAAGAGAACTTAAGGCATCTGGAAAGAAACCCCACACGAAATAAAAAAAACAAAACATAATTGCATTTCAAGACCATAGAGAAAAGCAAATGCAATTGTCAAACCACCTCGACAGATAAATATTCGTGAAAACTGCAGTATTGCCTATGGAAGAACATTAACTCGGAAATACAACACACACAAATGACCAAACAACAACTGCAACATAAGCTAAAGCATAGATATTAACTTTAACATATTAATCGTTCAGCAATTAATATGTTGATATAACAGTGGTAATACACATTTTTCATCTTTTCGTTTTGCCGAGAAAGAAAATGTATTTAACGTATTCAAACGTTTTCGGGGAGAACACATTCTACAAAAGTCAAAATTACCTAGTTTTGACTTCTTTTTTGGAAAACAAAGTCCACGATTAAAGGACAATACATGACTTGCAAATTATCTAAATGAACACATTCGAGATAAACGCAATATGTTTTATTATTTAAAATTGTATTAGAACTGTATGAGTGTTAAATAATGATGCATGTTATATAATGCATGAAAACTGTTCAACATCATTTGGCGCTTACTTTTCAAACATTATAACTATATTTCTTTTGCAAATTATTTTCGTTTTTAAATTATTTTATTCAATATCTGAATAAATGTAATTCACAAGCTCTGTTATGGTTGACGTTGTTTAAATGTCTTACATGTATTTCACCTTGAAATTATTCCGTTCAATTGTTTAATTTTACTTCGCTGAGTCATCAAATGTTACAAGAATCCTCTTAAAACCATATCTGATATTATCCGTTTTGTAATCATTGTAATGTTTTGCATTAAAACATCGTTTAGTTTGCTTAAAGTTTATCGGTATTATCTCTGATATTTTTGACATTATTGCCGATAGAAAGTATAATACAGTTTACAATCTATCTGTCTACTTACATTTTAATGAACTCATTAAATACAACACAACAATCATTGCTAAACAATTGGAAAACAGGGTATGTGCTCACGCGAACATTAAAATCGAATTATTGTTTAAGTTTTTTGATCTTTTTTTCAGATCCTCATTCTTATTATACACCTCTTCTTTGAAGTCTTATAACATCCAAAAGTATTTATTGTTTTACATGATGGATACGCATATCTTGTTTTGATTCGCAGTTTTCAGAACCAAATGAGAACAGTTTTGCTTTTGTCCGATTTGTCACTGTTATGTAATAAAATGGTTTGTTGAAAAGTGTAAGCATTGATCGCATTGGTATTAATGCATGTTCAATGACTTAAATAAGCAGAATGCTTCTTGTTCAGTATCAGTATCGTTCGAGTAAATGCGTTCATTAATGTCAAAACGGCACTACTTTTGTTTCCAACACAATCTCTATTGACATATTCGGTGTGGTTTAAGAGAGTGCAATTGAACTTACAACAATACATTATAAATTAAAACCATATTTCGAGATTTAGTTCAATAAAATAACATACATTTGCATGAAGTCTTTTTGCGAATGCTAGTGCACATTTTTGGTTGAAAATGAACCCAATGTTGCTACAAAGATAAGAGTACTTTCACATTGTTTTGACATTGTTGTTTTCAGTTGTATGTGTTACAGCAGTAGTAGTAGTAGTGTATGCTCTTGTTTAATAAGTACACATTTTGTATAAACATAGGCACCTCTGTGTTTGTTATGAGCAATACTTTATTCCCGTAGATTCTAAATGATTACAGTAATGATAATGATGTGCATATCATAACCAACGAACGGCGCACTCACTTAAATTTAAAAGTCATCAACGTCATATAAGTAAAGCAAACATTTTAATATGTAAATTGTATTTACAGTTCGACTCAGTGGTCATATAATATAGTTTTGCTTGGCAAAATAATTATACTTTAATTCTTCTTCAATTTCGTTTCCAATCGTAATCATATAAAACACATATATTCCGACTTTGTATCAACATTGCCATCACTGGCTCCAACATTATACGTCTAACTTTTATTACTGGCTACAACTTGTTACTTCAGAAAGCATTACTGGCTCTAGCATGTTACTTTATTCGGCAATTACTTGCGCAAGCATATTTCTTGAAACTACCCACTCTGCACCATGTAACTTAATACTGCAATCACTGACTGCAGCATGCTACGCATTATTGCTATCACTCGATCATACATTATAAATGTCATCTATCGCTACAACATGTTACGTCTTACTGACGACGCTTGTTACAACATGGCTCTTCTTACTGCTATCACTGGCTCTAACATATTACTTCTAACTACGATCCGTTGTTGCAACATGTAACATTTTTTCTGCAATCACACACAACACAACATGTTACTTCTTAGTGCAATCGCTTGCTGCGACATGTTACTTGTTACTGCACTCGCTTGCTGCAACATGTTACTTCTAACTAAGATCACCTTCTCCAACAGGTTACTTCTTACTGTCATCATTTCCTGCAACATGTTTCTTCTTCCTGCCATCACCTGCTGCAAGTTGTTACTTCTTACTGCCATCACCTGCTGCAAGTTGTTACTTCTTACTGGCATCACCTACTGCAACATGTTACCTATAACTTCAATCACATGCTGCAACATTTTACTTCTTTCTGCCATCGCATGCTGCAACAGGTTATTTCTTATCGCCATTACATGCTGCAACATTTTATTTTTTACTGCTATGACCTGCTGCAACATGCTACTTATAACTGCAATCACTTGCTACAACATTTTACTTCTACCTGCCATCGTCTGCTGCAACATGTTAATTCTTATTGCCATCACATGCTGCTACATGCTACCTATTACTGCAATCACATGCTGCAACATGCAACTTCTTACTGCAATCGCTTGCTGCAACATGTTACTTCGTACACGAATCACCTGCTGCAACATGTTTCTTCTTACTGTCATCACTGGTTGGAACATGTTTCTTCTTACTTCAATCGGTTGCTGCAACCTGCAACTTCTTACTGCAATCGCTTGCTGCAATATGTTACTTCTTACACTCATCACCTGCCGCAACATGTTTGTTCTTACTGCAATCGCCTGTTGCAACATGTTACTTCTGACTGTCATCACTAGCTGCAACATGTTTCTTCTTACTGCACTCGCTTGTTGCAACATCTTACTTCTTACTGTGATAGCTTGCTGCAACATGTTTCTTCTTACTGCCATTACCTGCTGAAACATGTTACGAATGACTCCCATTGCTGCTGAAAAAAGTTACTTCTTCGTTCCATCACCTGCTGCAACAGATTACTGCTTACTTCCATCACCTGTGGCAGCCCGTGTATTCTTACTGCCAACACCTGGTACACATGCTACATATTACTGCAATTACCTGCTGCAACATTTAACTTCTTACTTCCATCACCTGCTGCAACATGTTATTTCTTACTGCAATCATTTGTGCAACATATTACTTCTTGCTACGGTAATCTAATGCAACATGTTACTTCTTATTTCTGCCATCGTGTGTTGCAACAGGTTATTTCTAACTGTCATCACCTGCTGCAACAGGTTACGTCTCACTGCATTATTTGCTGCAACATGTTTCTTCTAGCTGCCATCGCTTGCTGCAATATGTTACTTCTTACTGATATCACCTGCTGCAACAGGTTACTTCATACTGCCATCACGTGCTGCAACATGTTACTTATAACTGCAATCACCTGCTGAAACATGTTACATCTTACTGTCATCACCTGAGCAAACAGGTAACTACTTAGTGTAATCACTTGCTGCAACATATTTCTTCTTATTGCAATCGCTTGCTGCAACATGTTACTTCTTACTGCCATCACATGCTGCAACATGATACTGATTACTGCCATCTCTGCAGCAACATGCTACTTATTACTGCCATCACCTGCTGCAACATGCTACTTCTTACTGTCATCAACTGTTGCAACATGTACTTTCTTACTGCCATCGCTGCTTCAACAGCTTATTTCATATTTCCATCATCTGCTGCAGCATATTACTTCTTCTTGCAATCACATGCTGCAACATATAACTTCTTTCTACCATCACCTTCTGCAACATGATTATTCTTACTGTCATCGCTGCTGCAACAGGTTACTTCTTATTTCCATCACCTGGTGCGACATGTTGCTTCTTATTTCTATCCCCTGCTGTAATATGTTACTAATAACTGCCATTACTTGCTGCAACTTGTAACATCAAAATACTATTGTAATGTAAATTCAACACATGTTAATACGCGAGTTTATTCGATGGTTTTCCCCAAAGACACAATGCATATGCACTTACACAAACCATGTTTTTTTTACCTAATATAGACTCAAATAGATGAAATGACAATGCAAGCTTAACTTTTTAGATGAATTTTGTAGCGATTTTCAGTAGTTGAGACTGTTGTCGTTGCAGTCTTATAAACGGAAGAAGCATTAAATAGTACAAATATAACTAGACTTGCAAGGCTGTCACGTACAGAAATAAATTATTCCTTTACTACACGTTTGCAGGAACAGTCGGTTGTGTTATATATAATGATTTATTATAATAAACCAATACGCTTCAATCATGTTATATTTTAGATTGTGTTGACAATTTTGATACTGAATATTATTTCTTATTAATAACAATAAAAACAATCTTTATTGTAATTTATGAGAGAGTTAAAGTGAGCTCGCATTATCATGCTAATTTGCGATAATATTGCTTCTTATAGATTTTGAATGCATCCAGTGATGCTCTGTTCTTGTACACACACACACACACACACACACACACACACAAAACACACAATTGAGCGATGTGAATTTTTTTTATTTTTTTTTATTTTAAAAGAGTTTTTACTGTATGCCGCAAAATCTGGAAAGTACACAGCAATCCAAGTTAACGTTAGTCGCAGATTACACAAATTGACAATGACATTGTTCATATTCATCAAATGTTTTATGTTTGTGAATAAATCTTGACCGGATAAAGCTTCAAGAAAACTAGAACATACGTGTTTCTACGTTACGAAATGCACACTTGACCACATTCAGACAAACTTTCCCGTGAATAGCTTATACTCAGTACGTTTTTCTTTGAGCAAAGTGTTCGGGCAATAGAATGATGTGATAAAACATAATACATTATAAAAATGCATACATTACAAGGGTGCGGCTATCGATTTCTTTGACAGGCGCAATATTGTTTGTAACTATTTTGTGTTAATTTAAGCCCAACGTATGGTTTCAATTCAATTCGCTTACACACTGATTCGATATTGTTTTTAGTAAAATAAATAATTTAAAATGTTAAAAATTCCGGTGCGTTTTAAAAATCAATTTCAATATTCATTCTTTCGTTTTTACCACACGCTGTTTATAATGAAACATACTTCATGGCATTCCAAAATAATTGCCAGCATCATTAATTATAATAATCTTAATGCATTAAGCATTTGTGAAATACACGTGCAATTTAATCAAAATGCTTTTAACGTAGTTAGGAAACAGCACATACAACTGTTTTAAGGAGGTTAATTACTGTACTGATTATTAGTTATTGACGGAAAAATGTCTCTACGTTTTGTTACGAAATGATATTTCTTGATTACATAATTCATTTGTTATTTCGTAATTTTAAAATAGAATAGGTTAAAAACGGACTGCTATTGCGCTTAAAACACATGATAACGTTTGGTTACACACTATAACATACTGCATCAGATTATCGTTTGTACAACGCACTTCTATTATAAATATATTTAAAAATAATTCAAGATGCAGATGTTCTGTCCAAAAAAAAAGAACTTAAAAAAGTATGGGTACAAACAAATTTGTAGCAGGATCATTTCCTCTTTAATACCACGCAGCATTCCTTAAATCATTTTCAAAATAAGGTACAGAACAATATAAAACTTCTTAAACGTTATACTTAAGGATTTCGATAAAATGTAAGAGTTTAAGTTAATAACATGAAATAATACTTGCACTTCTCGTATGCAACCAGCCTTTATTTGTCATTAAGAATATTAAATAGTCCATTATTTTAATTGTAACGGATTAGGGTTAATAGTAAAAGTGTAACGGAGCGTCTTTATTACATAACAAGTACGCCAATATTAAGTGTAATTAACGAACATTGCTGTATAAATGGCTAGTTATGGGTTTTATTTGAAGCCATTGAGGCTTCTCGCCATCTTCATATTCCCAAATGATTTCCGAGACATTACAACATTCATTCCGACATAATGATTGCAATAATGGACGCATTTGTGACAGTTTATTACGACAAATTAAATATTTCTTTTGAATTAAGATTAAGCTGCATCCTACGAATATACACAAGTATAAATTTAAACATCTAAAATGAGTGTGAGAGGTATTTGTAAAATATGCATTTTTTTTTAAATTTTCCCTTAATAAACGGTATAAGTGATTGTTCAGAACATCATATTATTGTATAGGTGTTAACTTTATAAAATACTATGTGTTAACGTTCAAATATTATGTATGTGTTTACATAATTAATATGTAAATTTGTATAAAAAACATCGCCACTTTTAAATTTTAGCCTGATTAAGATATGTGCACAATACAAATAAATCGTATTGTAAACACTGAATGCTTACTATGTCCACCTGGGCTTTTGGCCTTCTGGTTGCATTGTTTAATACAGTTGTTAAAAGTTGTTAAACGTATATGTTTAAACGTTTAATTTGTTCTAGTTAGATGTCAGGTGAAGATTTTCTTCTAAACCTGTTATTGCACTTCAGATTTACAGTAATGCGCAAAAAATGAAAATCTGTCAGATATCACAACACAAATCTGTCAGATATCACAACACACACGTGTTTTCTGTCAGATATCACAACACACACGTGTTTTTAAAACTGCGATGCAATCGCACAACGTTAAAATAACAATAGTATCATAAATTTCTTTTATTGCTAAACTTTAAACTGAATATCAAAACATCAGTCAGTGAAGCTGTGCATCGTAGCAGGGACTAAAATTCAGTACGTTCGTTTACATTTTTGCACTATTTTATATACAAGTACGTACATGACGCTTTTACTGTAGTTTTTTCATTCGGGTGTTTTGTCTTACACATTTTAATAGCTAAATTTCCATACAAATAAATGCATTCCAATTTTATGGCAACGTTTTGGGACAAAGTATAATACCACATCTGTTTAAATTTGGTTGAAAATAACATGGCACTTATAAGCGCATTTATTAATTTGAAACCGGTCGTGTTTGAGTGTGTTTTTTCACATTATTGTCGGTTTAAAAGATATTTAATGAAACATCATAAACAACCTGTCTTGTTGTACTCAATATTAACTCGGATATGTTATTTACCTGAATACAAATAAGAGGACTGAAAACAGAACCCTTAGATATTCCGACATGTATTGTGATTGATTGCATATATCAATATCCAATGGAAACTGTTTTGTTATGTTGTTCAACATGATTGCGCATCACTTGAAAAGCCTTCTACATATTCCGGTTTTTGGCCTGGTTTTTGGAATGGTTCAAATTTCTGAGACAGTCACAATTGGCTGGCTGCAAAAAAACAACCACGAATGAATGAATTCCTAAAAGTCCGATTAACCTCTTGGCGGTCATTCATGCGCAATCAAAGAAGAGGGACCTATACAAACAAATAGGTCCCTGCAAAGAACAAGAGCAGACAACTGTATCAAGCATTTTGTATGCATTATGGCCATTTTTCACTTAGAATATGCATATTATTAATGTTAAAGTTTGCGTACCACCCCGAATATTTCCTATGTCCCTTGACATATTGCTTTAATATTTTGCATACTGCTTTACCAACATGACTCCAATCTTTAAACAAGAGCAGACAACTGTATCAAGCATTTTGTAAGAACTATGGCCCTTTTTCACTTAGAATATGCATATCATTGATAACTATATGTTAAAGTTTGCGTACCACCTCAAATATTTTCAATGTCCCATGACCTATTGCTTTCATATTTTGCAAACTTCTTTACCAACATGACCCCAATCTATACACACGAGCAGACAACTGTATCAAGCATTTTGTAAGAATTATGGCCCTTTTTCCATTTAGAATATGCATATTATTGATAAATCTATGTTAAAATTTGTGTACCACCTCAAATATTTTCAATATCCCTTGACATATTGCTTTCATATTTTGCAAACTTTTTACCAACATGGCCCCAATCTATACACACGAGCAGACAACTGTATCAAGCATTTTGTAAGAATTATGGCCCTTTTTCCATTTAGAATATGCATATTATTGATAAATCTATGTTAAAATTTGTGTACCACCTCAAATATTTTCAATATCCCTTGACATATTGCTTTCATATTTTGCAAACTTTTTTACCAACATGGCCCCAATATATAAACAAGAGCAGACAACTGTATCAAGCATTTTGTAAGAATAATGGCCTTTTTTGTCTAAGTAACTGAATATTTTCTTAATGTTTGTGTTTAGATCAAATAGACTTCTAAAGTATCAAAGCTATTGCTTTCAAACTTCAAAATTTCTTACTACCATGAGGGTACTATACCTGGCAAGTTAAATTGTACCTTGACCTTTGCATGACCTTGACTCTCAATGTCACAATAATAAATTTTAGTTAAATTGCCATAACTTCTTTATGTATGATAAGATTTTATTCATAATTTGACAATACAACACTTACCTGAATACCACAATGGACTCCACCCAAACAAAACAATACCCCACGCCCCAACCCAGAATCCCTGCAACCCCACCCCCAATTTTTTTCTTTTATATTTTTGAAAGATTGTCTAATAAATGACCACACCCCACATTAAACCCCCGCTCAACCCCCCTCCCCACCCCAAAACATATTTTTTTCTTTGAAACATGGTGAAAAAACACAAATATTTATTTACTTTTTATTTTTGAAGGACCATCCAAACATCCCACCCAAGCTATTGCTATCAAACATGAAAAAAACAGTATTAGTTTGTTTTATGTCTTTACAAATGTTCAATAGATTGTTGAAAATATACCTTGACCTTATTGAATAATTTGAACAATTTTTCCATGATGGCTTATGTTATACTGTCAAGCAATCGAATAGTCGAGCGCGCTGTCCTCTGACAGCTCTTGTTTTATTTATTTTTCATCCAAGCATACATTGTAGATGATTTCTATGTTCGAAGATTGTAACTTCCTTTTGCCATGTTTTTTTATGCCCCCTTTCGAAGAAAAGGGGGCATATAGTGATCGGACTATCCGCCTGTCCGTCTTTCCGTCACACTTTGCGTTTAGGTTTCGAAAAATGTTCATAACTTCTATGTCCCTTGAGATAAAACCTTCATATTTGATATACATGTGTATATGGACAAGGCCTTTCCATACGCACACAAATATTGACCCCTGTGACCTTGACCTTGAACTTAGGGTCTGCGTTCAAGTTTCAAAATCTGCGTTAAGGTTTCGAAAAATTCTCATAACTTCTATGTCCCTTGAGATATAACCTTCATATTTGGTATGCATATTTATATGGACAAGGCCTTTCCATACGCACAAACATTTCGACCCCTGTGACCTTGACCTTGAACTTACGGTCCGCGTTTAGGTTTCGAAATCTGCGTTTAGATTTCGAAAAATACTATCAAAACGTTTATAGGGGGCATATGCCATCCTATGGTGACAGCTCTTGTTTGACAATTTATTTTAAAAAAGACTCGTGACTAGAGATTGCATGATTGCAATTTTTCTCGTTTTCGAAGGATGATGACATCACTTGTTTGTTAATTTTTATGCCCCTCTTCGAAAAAGAGGGGTATATTGTTATGCACATGTCGGTCGGTCCGTCAGTCGGTCAGTCCACCACATGGTTTCCGGATGATAACTCAAGAACGCTTAGGCCTAGGATCATGAAACTTCATAGGTACATTGATCATGACTGGCAGATGACCACTATTGATTTTCAGGTCACTAGGTCAAAGGTCAAGGTCACAGTGACTCGAAATAGTAAAACGGTTTTCGGATGATAACTCAAGAATGCTTAGGCCTAGAATCATGAAACTTCATATGAACATTGATCATGACTGGCAGATGACTCCTATTGATCTTCAGGTCACTAGGTCAAAGGTCAAGGTCACAGTGACTCGAAACAGTAAAATGGTTTAAGGATGATAAATCAATAATGCTTACGCTTAGGATCATGAAACTTCATAGGTACATTGATCATAACTGACAGATGACCCCTATTTATTTTCAGGTCACTAGGTCAATGGTCAAGGTCACAGTGACTCAAAACAGTTAAATGGTTTCCGGATGATAACTCAAGAATGCTTACGCCTAGGATCATAAAACTTCATAGGAACATTGATCATGACTGGCAGATGATCCCTATAGATTTTCTGGTCACTAGGTCAAAGGTCAAGGTCACAGTAACTCGAAACAGTAAAATGGTTTCCAGATGATAACTCAAGAATGCTTAGGCCTAGAATTATGAAATTTCATAGGTACATTGATAATGACTCGCAGATGACCCCATATGATTTTCAGGTCATTAAGTCAAAGGTCAAGGTCACAGTGACTCGAAATAGTAAAATGGTTTCCTGATGATGACTCAAGAATGCTTACGCATAGGATCATGAAACTACATAGGTACATTGATCATGACTGGCAGATGACCCCTATTAATTTTCTGGTCACTAGGTTAAAGGTCAAGGTCACAGTGACAAAAAACGTATTCAAACAATGGCTGCCACTATAACTGACAGCCCTTATGGAGGGCATGCATGTTTTACAAATAGCCCTTGTTTCTTTTGTCCTTTTGTCCTTTTTATAAACAATCATATTTGTATATATTATGCATTTATCTATTAATACATACTAAAAAAGTGTTGTTTGTTCAACATTTGGATGAATGAGAGTGAATTTTGTAAATAAATGGTTCACAAAAAATGGAGAATTTTTTTTGGGGGGGGGTTCAAAACTGAAAATGTCAAAATAAATATTATTGTACGGTGAATTGTATTTTAACTTTAATGATCAATGCAGAATACCACAATACTTAGAAATATGCGAAGAAAGAGAAAATCAACATGTCAACACCCTCAATCTGCGAAGAAAGCGTTAACTTTTTCATACAATTTTCTTTTCTTTCATTTTAACGAATGCCGTTAGAGTCCCGGTAAAGCTACGGTACATAAGAAAAACGGCACTCTGTCGGAATGCCACCGGCATTCACCGGAGCACCGCCGGGGCATTACCGGCGACGACCGGGGTGAAACCGGGGCGTTGCCGTAGCTCTGCCGGGGTCTGATGTCGGTATAGACACGGTGAGTTCCGGCGGTGTTACGGTATACCGTGGCTCTGCCGGGACTCTGCCGGCTTTCACCGGGGCACTACCGGCGACAACCGGGGCTATGCCGGGACGCTGCCAGCTTTCACCGGGGCACTACCGGCGACAACCGGGGATTGACCGGGATAAACCGTAGCAAGTCCGGGTTGACCGGGACTCTGCCGGGCTGTTGACCGGCTTCAACCGGGGCGGCACAGGGAACTAGGGTGACTGCGTTAATAAATGTCTACGCTACGAATCATACCGGTCCTCGCCGGTCGACCGGCGTTAGCAAACCGGGATAGACCGGGGCTATACCGGAAAAAGTGAGACTTGGGCTTCAGTGGACTTTCTTTAGTATACACATTAAAAAGGAAGTATGAGTGTTTTCCTGATCTGTTATTTATGTAATAGAAAACTATTTTAGGCTATTGAAAGGTATTCATTTGACGCCAACAAGAACAGTTTTTTTGCGGCCATGTTGTTGTTGTATATCTTCACCGCCTATGTAGACGAACCTCTACCAGATCTGTAGAGTGAACAAAAGATTATCGTTCCCACAACAAATATCGTGTTGTTCTCCACCGTCTATGCTCACTGTAGTATATACACAACTATTGTCTTTTCTTGCAGTCTCTGAGCTTCTGCACTCTACCGCTAGGGTCAATCCGTATAAATTCGGACAAAGGGAGAAATTCGGACAAAACATCCTAAATGCATTTTACGTCACACTAAACCTAGTCCCAGGCCTTCAACGCCTACAGCGCTTTGATTTAAAGTTTCACTTAACGACCTTTGTGCCAGACTCGATCGAAGGCCTTGCTGAGATCATAATACATATTACATGTAAGTTTGCGTTCACCAATTATTTTAAAAAATCTATTAGTATGTATGCACTAATTTATACATTTATTTAAACATTTCTTGCGCACAGATTATGTATAAATGAACTGGATGATATTAATGTTTATCCCATTATAAATACTGGTAAAACATAAGACTCTTTCCAGTTTTCAAGGAAAATATGGTCACAAATAGATCTCTTAAAAAGTATCGAGAGAGGTTTGGCTAATGATTAAGCAGTTTTACACAAAATTCTGTGACAAATGCCATATGGACCATTTACTTTATTGACTACAAGAACTGAAAGAATATCGACACTTTCTATTATGCAACATAATTATTTTGCAACTAAGAATTTATTTTTAAATTACATGGTATATCACTCCTGGTTAGTATCGTTTATGGTCGATATAAAACACTCACAGCTATTAACCGTGCTTGTTTGTCTACCTTTATAACATTTAACCACTCAACAGGGGTAAATAATCGCGGTTTATTATTATAATTAAATGACCTCTATCTTTATCCTTTTCCATTACTGTCAGGGATAATACGATTTTCACTCAAATCAGCCATCTTCTCATTATAGTTATTGTTGTCTCGATATTGTCTATAATTTACCCACTCAGAAATTTCCCAGATTTTATATCCATACGTTTTGTCGATATCGTTGACGTGATATTTTTCAAATGGAAGAATTATACCAAGGGTGATCAATTGGCCACCATATTACCACATAAAACCGTTTTTGGGTTGATGGCAATTTAAGATATATATTAGAGAACATAACATCTTGTTTATTCAGCTCATGTTCGCACAACAAAGTACCCATTGTAAGAACAAATCACGGTGGTAAATTGATAAAAGGTTACACGTTTATAATTCCACGCTTTTCTTTTAAAGGTAAACTCGGTAAAAGGTTTGTATTTAATATACATGCATATTCCGTGGTGATAACTAATAGACTTACTCGTTTCTAAATAGTAATTTTACTTACTTATATCAATTGGCTGATGTAGAATCTTTATGCAGAGGCGTTCTGTTAAGGCATGTGACGGCAAAGGTTTATTTCCATATTTCCAGATAACACAATTTACAGGGTACAATAGAAAAGGCAGTAAGTATTATATCGCATATTACACAAAATTGACCTCCCTACGCACTTGACATTGTGTGTGCCGAGCGCTTTATTTCAATGTTGATATGGTCAATACATATGTGAAAATGTTAAGAATAAGAGAGCAATAACTTCATAACGACATATCAATCTCATGTATCTTTAAATCAAAGTTATCATTAAAGCAAAAATCAGAGTTTTTATTGTTTTCACATATATTGCAGCGCTCGAGGCAGAAACCAATCGTAAATAAAATCAAGTTTTTTTTACACGTTTCTACGTGATTATTGTGTACAAATAGGTATGCTTAAATAGTTTGCATGCATGTGGTAGTTATAACATGTGTTAAATTAATGTTATTTATTTCAATATTTTAAAGTATTTCACATCATGTTCGAGATTGCTTTCAAATTTTGATTTCTAGATGAGATATCGTCTAATTTGAAACACACGTTTTTATCTTACGAAAGCGATTGAACGAGAGAGTCATTCAAACAACGATATAACTACCATTTAACATTATTTGATTACAACTTTCGTCAATAAAACATCTAAAGGGTGTTTAAAAAACAATCAGAGCCTCTTAATACTCCAATTTCAAGACAGTTTATCTGAACTTAAAAACATGTTCATGGTGATTTTTTTTCTTCATATTTTCGATCACAGCATCTTTTGACGTTATGTTTCATTACACCACTTCACAGTTAATGTGATTCGTCATAAGTTCAACAAGTCGTCGATGCCGTAGCCTTTCCAAAAAACGTACTTGTTGCTAGAAATAGAATGGTTTATGTTAAATTAGACAAATTTGCCTAAATCTGATCAAACAAAAGTCTTAATTTATTTGCTTTATTACTGTTAAAACCTTTAATTGCTGCAATCGCTTTAGAAATGTCGACACCACACAAGACGCCACACAAGCATTAAAACTTGTCGAAACAGTCATGATGTTGCACATAACTTACGTTTATGTAAACGGCTTAAATGTATTTCAATCAATATTTTTGAATATGTAACACTCCTCAAAAAAAAACATGCATTGCATAAGTAGTTCTACGACGTGTGTCATTTATCCAGTGATGGATTTCAAAATACTGCGTTACCGCATCCAATTACCGTATATCTTTATCGAAGTGCCAACCAATGATCGAGGTATCCTAATGCCCAGCTTTGATTATCCAATTATTCGTGGTTTGGACGACACATTTTATACCTTTGCTATGCTTATTTTATAAATGTAAAAGAAATGCTTTTCAGGTTAAACATTTTTATATCCACTACTTTATTAGTTTTAGTTATAGTCATATTTTGTCATAAATATAACCTTATAACCTGGGGGAACGCAATCTTTACTTATCTCTACAGCCGCCAAAAACTTATCATCTAACTTGAGCGCATCAAAACCACAGGTGGTATTGGAATGCGTATTTTTATATCGAAATGCGCCGATTAAAAATGTTGAATTTTTTTAGGTTAATGGATTTTTAATTTGCAAAGACATGCGCCTGTAGTGTTAATAACGTAAGCAAATTTAAACAACGTCAGCAATCTCGTATTTGATAAATGTATTCGTATTACTTATCTAATGAATAGACCTTTGAAGTTATTAATGTAAGGTAGGTAGGGGAACACATTATGGCAAAGAATATCACGACAGAGTGATGCTTGATATCCTAGTTTATTTTAAATTACAGTATTTATGTTTTGTTTAACCGCAATGCATGTTCGTTTAAGAGTATCAATAATATTTAATAATTATTACGAAATATCCTTACTATAAGCTTTACACAATTTCGAATTCTAATCAAACCAACAGCGTAAAATTATTTTGGTATTACAGCTTGTATATCGTGAAAATGTACGAACATTTTTTTAAGATCTTACATTATTAATTATTAACATAATAATTTGTGTTCAAAATGTTCTTTGCAATTTAACTTTTTTTTAATAACAAAATAATATTTGTTGTAAATGGTTTAAACGGACCAGCATTGCGATAAACATATCAAAAACTGCACCCCAATCTCGTTTTAACGATACAATTTCTAAATGTTAAGTCAAGATACATGTTCTGTATAAATGTATCTGGTCTGAGAAATATCGATTGTGAATAAGCACGTTATTATATTTAGCAGCGCCTCCATTACATTTTAACGAATCGCAGAAAACTCATTAGTCGCGTAGGTGTAAGCCGTCCGCAAGAACCTTCTTGCCGCAAGAAACAGAACATTCTTAATCAGACAGGTTGCATGAACCAGGTGAAACCAAATGATACCAATGTATGTTATACATAAATCATTTTTGCCATCACTTTTGAATTGTGTACGCCATACAGGTGGTCTTCGGAGTAATGACGAAACAGTCATTATTTTACATATGACTTACGTTTATGTGAACGGCTTTAACTGTATTTTAATCAAAATTATTTAATATACAACAAAAACTTCAACATTATAATGCATTTTATAATAGGCATTGCCACGAGTGCGCCTTTATCCCGTGATTGACTTCAAAGTACTGCGTTACTTTTTCCAATTATCCAATTAATGGCGTTCTAGACGACATACGTTTAACCTGTGTTATGCAAATTGTAAATATAAGGAGATGATTAAAAGGTCACACCCTTCTTTAACCACAACGTTATTATCTATCCCGATCGTCATATTCTGCCATTAATATAACCTGATAACATGTGTGCAATAAAAGGGAAACCTACATCTACAGCCACAGTTCATCAATTAACCAACTCAAATACAGCAAAAACGCAGGCTGTATTAAATGTATTAAAATGGGATTTTGAACAAAATGTGCCAGTGAAAATAAATCGCCAATGTGCAATCATAGCATGAGGTTAATGGAATTATAATTTGCCAAAGAGATGAGCCTGTAGTGTTAATAACGTAAGGAAATGTGCACAAAGTCAGTAAAATCTTATTTGATCAATGTACCTCCTAAATAAGCCCACGTAGTTATTTATTTGAGGTTGGTGAGGAAATACATCATGACAATGATTGTCAAGGCTGAATAATATTTATGTGCTAGTATATTTAGTTTAATAAATGTTTATGTTCTATTTTACCGCGATTCACTTTCTTTTGCACGTTTAAATATTATGTAATACTTATTACGAAATAGCCTTTTGGTTAGTGTTATACTATTTCGAAAACAAAACAAACCACCAAAATTACACTCGTTTCGAACATAAACTGAAATAAGGAAAAAACAAGTCAATAGCTGACGTTGATTAAATGAATAATGTTGACATTTAGCTTGATTTTATTTTAAACGTCCATGTGTATGCATTACGTAATTAAGTTAAAGCGTCTTCATTTCATAAAAAGTACGCAGTTTTCAAATATGATAATTGTCTGTTCGCTCTAAATCGGCGTTTCGCATGTTCAAATGGTTGTAATTTACACTTCTGCGTATTCTCAAATGACTTCCGTTGCGACATTCATGCGGGCTTAATGATTGCAAAACATATAGTTTAGAAATAATGTTCTTGAGAGACCGTTGCGGAAGGATACATCGTCCATTTGCACGACGAGTTCATCTTGAGTGGTAAATGTTTCAATGTTTCTTTTTAAGAATACCTCCGGCTAAACAATAAGCATAAGTAAAAACAAATACCCTTACTTGCACAATACGTTTTTTTTATTGCCTAAGTTACCTATGCATGCGGTTGAGAGTTGAGTTTTTAGAAGACCTTAATAGTATATGACCCGCGTCGTGCAAACATTAGTTAAAGACCATATTCAAATAATGTAGCCCTATACCGCTGATGAACATTCATATTGTTCTGACCGCGTATGGCATTATAGCCCTGTTCACAGGACTCGTCTCATATTATTCTATACATATTTACTTTATATTTGTGTAGTCAGATGCTATATATTTTAAGCAAACGCCCCAGTATTTGCTTTCAATTAGACCACACAATGTCTCTATCGTAACAACTTAATTTTAGTTAAGAACGAAATAACCTTTCGATTAAATCAAACTGGGTCGAATGCCGAATTCCTTAAAGGTATTTGTTTTGAGAAAATAGTGTGATCTTGATTTCAAAGTTGAAGAAATCAGACCTTTTTTAAATAAAGACATAATGAATGTCCTTTATTAATATTTTGTTTTACTCAAATACAGCGTCATATTCATAGTTTAGTTTTGCATAAGAAACGTACACAAGTGACAATTACACAATAAATAAAAGTTATAGTTCTAGTATTTCGCACTTCTTTTCAAACTCCTCTATGATTATATGACGTTTCATTATTTGAATCCATTCAATTCTTTATGAGTTTTGATAACGTGCAATACAAGTAAACATGGACTTCGGCTCTGCAAAAGAACAAATACCAATGTTTATATCTCCAAAACTACTAAATATATTGTTAAATGTGCATCTTTTGGTTAATAAGTAATCACACAATGTGAACTATGTTGTTTCCTGAATAACATTTAATTTCCTAAACAATAAATACACTAATTATTTCGCACAAATGATTATTGTTTGGTATGCAATATATGTTAACGCAAACATGTCATGACCTTTTTCCAATGATTGTTCACAACTTTGAGTGATAGCCGCGGTTTTCGTTAATTTACGGATAGTGAAATGCTACTAGGTTAAAATAATGATTTTGTCCTTAATTGGATTGAGACGATCAATCGAAAGCAAAAAAATAAAACGACTATTAAATGTAACTGATTTTGCAATTTGTCGCGTTCTGCGACTTTATATTGCGTTCGATGGTGTCAGTAGATTTCAGAATGTATGTCCTATGTCTGCAATGCCATTTTGTTAAGAAATTTTATATATTGATCAATCCTGTTTGAAACCTGCTAGATGTACAAGCAATGTCATATATGTAATAAACTAGTAAAAAACTTCAAAGTTTTATTTATAAATACTAGTTTGGAGAAATATCTGCAGAGTATTGGCTCAGATAATTTAAAATGATATAGAGATTAATTTATATTTATTCATTTTTTTTTTCAAAAGTAATTTAATTTTTAAAATGTTAATTATTATAACCACATTATCAAATAGGATTGTTATGTAAATTAAGAGTTCCTTACTTGAATTATTTCAATCAAAATGTTAGATTATTTTATGAATAACTATATTATATATATTTATAAACATATAATTTAATAGTTTAAATTTGCATATCAGATGCATGTTGAGGGATTTTGAGAAACGTATAGTTAATGGTATTTTTCTGTGTTATCATGTGCAGTCAGTTTATAATAAGGGAAGAAGCCATACAATGTGATAAGTCAGTCCTATTTCGTAATCATTTTAAAGTGAGGCTGTTTCTGTGTTTATTTTATTATGCAAAGGTCCACACAAGAAGCAGATATTTACATTCATTTACAATTATTTATTTTTTCCCCAAATGTCACTGATTTCTTATTTAGCTTATTTTTATCGTGTTTTTACACAAATGGTCAAGTGATCGAAGTAAACTGAAACAATTCCTTAAATAACGAAATAATGTAGCTCTGAACGCTACAATTACCTTTATAAACTATTGATGAAGCGTTGGGCAAATATTTACATACTTATCGCTGTTTACAAACAATTCTCAAAACGAACTATTCAAAGAAAGATTAATCTTCTTTATTTCAATATTCTGTTGCATCATAGTTTATAACTAGTGTCTATGTTTTGCTAACATCTCAATTGTGTTACCAATGCCTAAATATCCTGTCTTAGAACAACGTTGTTTTTTCAAACCGGTAAATTTTGAATGGGCAAACCAATTGCATAAAATGTACACTGGAATCCGGTTTTATGCTTCTTTCCGTTAGCCTACCTTACAAACTTCCCGCCTATGCGGATCAACTTAATAAATTTTGTACCGCTTTTCCACATCTACATAGTACTGTATATATATATATATATATATATATATATATATATATATATATATATATATATATATATATATATATATATATATATATATATATATATATAGAACGTAAATTAAATGCACACACATTTACATTTCAATGTATTCAATATAACTAAATAATCATTATTATGTGCAAAGAAAGCAAGAACATATCTATAATAACTATTGTAATGTCACTTTTTCTCTAACGGATATTATATTTATATATGTAATTTAACGTTCTCGCTATACAATTTATATAATACAAGATATAAAAAATGCTTTATATTGTTTCGTTCTTTAAAGTTCTTTATAATACATGCATATCAAAAAAACTTTCACTGAAGCCTTTTTGTTGAATCACTCTAATTGTATTTCCCATTCTAAAGAAGATTGGAAAGTAGCTTTCAGTTATATTAATCGTTGCTGCGCGTCTTTAACGACTAATCGTTTCATTAACTTGTTATTTAATACAATATGAAAAACAAGGGACTTATCTGGACGGGAACTCTGTAACTGATTGTTTAACATTATTTACAAACCATATGTGTTTAATGTTTGAGAAAAGAAATAAATTGTTAATGTAATACAATATAATGATATATTTGAAGAGGAAATTGATAGTACGCTTTTAACCGCATTTCAGTGAAATATAAGCCTATCGAATAACCAAAATACGACATTTGATTTTAATAAAGGTGTCATCTGACAATGATGTAATTCTAAGTTGCATCAAATATGTTTTTATTTGTTAATTTACAGAATTTACTTTCTTTTGTGCTTATCGGTAATGACAATGTGTTCTACATGATATTGTCATGTTCAGATATATGGTGAGTAAAATACATTAAAAAGCTCATGTTTCCGTCATATTCCGTGAAACTATTTTCGCACGAGAGTTGGGTGTTAATGTCATCCATAATAATCGCTCGCTGCATCCCCATGCATCAATTACAAGAGTCACCGTCAGATAAATCCACTAGGTAAGACACGCTTAAATAAGGAAAATGTGAGGGGTTGGCATATTTGTATAAATATTACTTCACCGTTTTATATATAGTTTCCTTCAGAACGTTTCAATGTTCTGTATGACATTTAACAGTTAACGGATTAACAGTAATAATATCGAATGGTGTTACTGTGCGTGGTGTTCATGTCCATGATATAAATTGCCGCAATATGATTTAATTAGCGACGCGTGGATTGAACATGAAAAATGCTCAAAATCAGTTGTGGTCGGCCTTTGCTTTTAAAGAATACTCTTGAACTAAAATGAATATACATGTAGTCGTTATTTTTGTCGGCCATCCAGACTGTAATATTGTGTCAGGAAAACAGCAGTTCCACTGAAAATTTCGCAATAGTAACGCTTTACAATTTAATCAATTTCAATAATTTATTACTCTCCAATGAACAGTAAATTGTGTCATGAGTCTACGTTATTAGCTTTATTTTCTACATTATACGCAACGTAATTTTATGTTATGAATCTGCAGTAACACTTAAATTACATGACACATGTAACTGAACTGACACTAACAAATAATTAATCATTTTTATCATCAATTAAGATGCATGCATATGTGACAAAACTTTACATCAAATATATTCATTGCGGTTAAGAGCATAGTGTGAAGGTTCTATTTATAATTATTAAACGTTCTGTAAACAATGAATGATGGTATTTTTGAGCTATGGGTCAACCAAATATAACTGAAGTACAGTTACGATGTTGTAAACTAAAAATGATTTAGTATTTTTAATGGATATTTACAAAACGTTGCACAACGAAGTGGTAAATTCCCCACGTCGCTCATCTTATTGCAAATTTAAACATCGTTTGACGCTTGAATCATATTTATATTGAATAAATAAAGCAAACCACAGGATCGCACTTGTTAAGTCCCGCTTATCTTGCAATAGAAAAAGGGTGGTATCAGAATATCGAACAAGAAATTTGCGTAAATTTTGCATCATGCATAAATTAGAAAATGAATACCATTTCCTACTAGCACGTCCGATATTTGCAAACCTACAAATATTTGTTTTAAAGCCGCTCTGTTGCAGATGGCAAACAATAAATAAATTGACAAGAATAATGTTCAGCGAAAATAAAACTGAAATGATAATTGTCGCGAAATGTATTTACGAAGCATATTAATTGAGACGGAATCTCGATACGTAATTTCTATATTTAACCGGTAATTTAATGAGTTATCGTGATGTTAACTTTAATATGATTATATGTGCTACCTAATTTACGGGCAAAAGCTTTTTTGATAACCATGTATTTTTTAAAAATATTTGGACATAATTGTGTTAAAAATATAATAATTGTTTCAATAAGAAAGTAATACATAAAAAAATCAATCTTCAAACCAGTAACATGTTCCTAGCTTTAAGATCTAGCACCTTATAATTGTGTGTGTTTTCTAGCCGCAGGAATTTAAAGCTTGTTCGGGGTGGGCGGTATAGTCGATATGGTGTCTGATTAGTCACTGGGAGGTCTCTGTATTGATCCCTTAAGTACTGGTCTTACCCAGGAAACAGTTTGTTTCATCAAATGTCTCAAGTTAACTTAAGCTTGCTAAAGCAGTTGATTTAAGCATACACTGATTTAACATAACCAAAATAATGTGATGTGTCAAATCAATTTTAATGGACAGGATTTTTGTAAATTATCAATGTATTATTATGTGAAACAGAATGACAGCATACTTGTTTTGCAATAATGAATTAAAATATTTCAAAAATACAGGTGTATTGCAGGGTTCTTATTTTTCTTCGCAAACCATTGTCGACTATTTTAAATTTTGTTGCAACTAAAAAACTAGCCATTTTGTAGCAATTCATAAATCACAGTCTAAACTGCATACGCTAAGTTTGTAGCTGTATAGCTACAATTTGAATGCAAATAAACATAATGTTATATCATCCATATTTTTTATTTAAACATTTAAATAACACATACACACATATATATATATATATATATATATATATATATATATATATATTCAGTACATAAATAAAAAGGTATGTGGTATTGTGTGGGGATACAAAACACTTCACATCAGTTATATGCACATCAAATAATAGTAACACAATAAGTAATACTAAAACAATGTCATCAACTTACAAGAATATTTAGGTATATGAAATTACAAAGTTATGTTATCTTTTGAACAACTGTGGAATCAATGCAGTATTATTTGATTACCTTTTACAAAATTAACAATGCTGGTTTTGTACACCTTAAACATTTATCATGGAACAACAAGTAACAACCAATTTATTAATTACACAATAGAAAGGAAATCATATTAATGGCATTATGCATTAACTAAACAAGCTATTTGCTACTGATTACGCTATCTTACTAAAAATGATCACAACAGGTACTTCGTGCTTTCACATACTTGCGGTAAGTTTTGTATTACTAGTTTGAAAATTATTGGCAGAAACTTGTCAATATACAGGATAAATTTACATTGGAACCATAATTGCCTTCAAATTGTTCATTTTTTGCAGAACAGCTTCTAAAAACGGAAAACCAATAAATATCTTTAAATTTAAAATAAATGATGCAGACAATTTATAAATGTCTTGTTTTTTGTTGTTGTCGATTTCGAATGTGGAAGATTTGTTACGAAAGATTTTGGAACAAAAATCCAACGGTATAAGATTTTGTGGTTTAAGGCCTAAACTGTATATAGTGATATGCAACCTTTCGAGATATCGGCAAAGTGCGAGCAGGCGAGTTGTAAATGCGCTTAAAATAAGCCAAAACGTTACATCTGAATATCGTTAAATTTTGTGAATAAATGTGTTTCTGACGAATAACAACCTCAACTTACCAGAATATTGCTCATGATCACACGAACAGTTGCTTTCTGAGAGAGAATGGAAAATGCGCCACAAATTCTGACAAGTAAACAGTAGTGTGTTGTTATTGAAATACCGCGATAATACCGGTACTAACCGGACGCTGTATGCGCAGTGGTTAGCTTCCCTAACAATTTGAGAGCTCGAAATCATCGCCGAAGTTCATGAATTCAGCGATTTGGTTTAAACACTATTTATTTAGTTCATTGAAAGTACATATAAGCAATACAATACAAACATACATATTATATTTGAGCAATATGCTAGGCAGGTAGAATTGCAGTATTGCTGTACATAAAGGCTGTAAAATACAATTGGACAGAATTGAGAAGGAAGCTCGAGGCTTATACTATGTCTCTCTTCTGTCCGTTAGAAGCGCTGCTGTAATGGTGTAAACAACCAAACGTATAACAAATATTTAAAGACATGTCAAAATTACGAACAATATATTACAGTGATAGATAATTGCATACTGGTTAGAAATGTAAAAATAATATATCTTATAATACAAAAAGTATAACAGAGTAATGTAGATAGCATTAGAGCTGATAAGTGGAGAAGGAAAGGGATAGCAGTGGAAGAGTAGAGTTTCAGAATAAGTGAAGTTGCGGTAATAAAGGAAGCAGTTGCGGGAACGGGGCATCGTTAGCAGAATATGGTTTGTTCCTGAGATAGAAATGGGTTAGAATCTATGACTATCTCGGATGAAAGACTAAACATGTTTGAATATTAATGAATTTACTTCATATGAGCCGTCTTTAACACCGAAAAGAAGAAGTTGCAAAGTTATGGGTAAGAATCTAGACAGATTGTTAAAAAGGATAACTCTTTTTTCTGTATAAATGGGACAAATGGAAAAAGTGATATGTGTCTTCAATCGCACCGCATTGACAATATGGACTTTGTACAATGTTTTTTTAGTACAAATGTTCATTTAAACTGCTACAATGCATTCGTAAACGCGCATGTAGAATATTAGATGTCCGCTCCCCATCGTAGAAATGCTGGGGAATTATTTTCTTATCTTTGCTAAGATTTGCTTTGAAAGCAGAGAGAGAAGGAGCCGTTCTCACCGATTCCGGTAAATTGTTCCATAAGTTTATAGTTGATAGTAGGAAAGATCGTGTAAAAAGTTGTGATTTGCATTGGATACTGCGAATGTTGTTAGAGTTACGAAGTGGATAAGCAGATCTTTCCCCCACGCTAGAGGGTATAAGTGTGCACAAGTATGGGGGTGCTAGTGAATTATACATTTTATAGAATTGGGTAAGTTTATGTTTTGTTCTCCTATTTTTTAATGGTTCGAGAGCAGTTTCATTGTAAAGGTTTTGCAAGGTTGCCAAACGTGTTCCCCCGCTGATTATCCTTGCTGCTTCCTGTTGAATCTTCTCAAGTTCTATTTCATCTTGTGTATTAATGTTATCCCAGACTATATCAGCGTATTCAAGAATTGGTCTAATAAATGTTGTGTAAATCGATAGTAGGGACTTTCTATCGAGCGTAAACTTGACCGTTCGCATTACATTGAGTCTTTGCCATGCTTTCTTCTTGACTGATTCAATATGGTCATGCCAGGAACATGTATCAGAAAAAGTTAAGCCTAGATGCTTGTGAGACAATACATCAGTGATTTGGCAGTCGTTGAAAAAGAGAGGGGGATGGATTGGTCGGTTGATTTTTCTAGATATATCTAAGAATTCGGTTTTGGATGGATTGAAGGTTACCAACCACTTGTCAGCCCAGATATGAATTTTTGCAAGATCAGTGTTAAGATGATTAGCCGCATCAACAGGGTTGTCGACGATGATATATAGCGTGGTGTCGTCTGCAAATAGTCGAATTGGACAGTGTATATCTCGTACAATGTCATTTATATAAATGAGAAAGAGGAGGGGCCCTAATATAGACCCTTGCGGGACACCAGCGTTTATGGGTAATGGGTCAGATTGGCAGCCAGAGATTACAACACACTGGGTCCTCTCATGTAGGTAGTCTTTTAACCAAGATAGAAGATTGCCCGAGATACCACTAAGTCGGAGCTTGTGGATAAGTCCTTCATGCCATACTCTGTCGTAGGCCTTAGAAATGACGCAAAAAACGGCTCGAACCTCTTTACCTTCGTCAAGGGCTTTACAAAAGGAGTGATACACAGAGACTAACTGGTTGACAGTGGAATCTTTTGGAATGAATCCTGATTGAGATGGGGCTATAAATTCAATAGCGATTTGTTAAACAGTTGTTTTTTATTGATTTGTGAGGATAATAATAACATTAAGATATTGAATTAATCGGATCAAATAAATTCGCAACATAACAAACGGAGGCAGAACATGGACAAGATGAGTATTCAAGGGAAATAATTGAATCGCGCTACGTATAAAGTTGTAAACTAGGCCAAAATTATCATTTTCGAATACATTATGCCGATACAACCCAAAGCTGATCTTATTATAATTGTGCTTGTTATTATTCATTTAGTTGTCCATCTTTTTATTTTAATCGCAACAAATAAATGAAGCCAAACATAGGATCGCACGTAATGGTGCTCAGGATGTTCCAAAGATTTTCATCTTGAAATACCATTATTTTTAAATATTAATATGAAGTTGTATATATGATCGATGTATATATATATATATATATACATGCATGTATATATGCCATGACATACATAAATTATTTTTAGTTATTATAACTGAAACATTGGTACATAAGAATGCTAGAAATGCGTATATGTGTCTTATTCGTAGTCACGCACATTAATCCATAGAACTTTTACCCATAGTGCGTACTCATTTTTTTTATCATGTTTCAGGTCATTTATAAAACAAGTGTATGTAATAGGATGAAACCTTGCATTACTTTACTTTCTTGAATTTTTAAACTACAAGTACAAAAAGTCATTAATATACTTACTTGCACTTGCAATATCAGATAAAGTTCCACTTAAATAATTTATTTTTAAATATTGAACGTAAATAATTACGTTTTGAAAAGTCGGTACCAATATGTGCTTATCTCTACTGCAAATTCTTCTAATCGTATGTCTTGTAAGAAAAGTAAATATTAGATGTGCCGTTGCAATGTATGATGGAACCATTTATTCCCTTGGTAAGTTCAAAAGTTATTTTATCGCATCATTTATTATGCATTCATAGCAAGTAATTTTCGTTTTAAAACTGCTCACTTCATGATATTGAAGGTGTTGTATTTTAAACAACAACACCAACTACTACTATTAGAAAAACACCAACGAAATGAAACATAATTTAAACGACAATCAGTTGTATTTTATTTTGAATGTTTGTTGGAAAGCACTTGCATTATATATTTTACTACGACACTCGGTCCAGTTTCATTAAAACAGAAAAGGAAATTACGATTGCCTATTTTTAGAAAAACAACACATATTGGCAAAAGCTCATAGTGATGTTTTATCTTCTCATATAAAATATACAACATTTTAAAATACTAAGAAGAAAATCCAAAGATTCAAAAAGGGACTACCCACATTACTTTGAGAGAACATATATTAGATACTATTTAATGTGAATTCAAAGTCAATGTTTTGGTATTAATGTTCGAACGTATCATTCTAATTTTTAAGATATTCTTATTGTGAAACATGAATGTATATTTGTTGAATACAGGTAAGGAGTTGAGCATTCAATGACATAAGAAAGACAATATGAATTTCGTAAAAACATTATGCATAATAAAACGCGTAAGTTTATACGTTGTTACTGATAACGCTTCTCGTCGAATAAAAAAACAACAACAATACAAATGATTAAGCTGCCTGATCTAAAGATCTTCGTTATCTATTAACATACAATCCTGTAAGCTGACCAAGACGAATTTTGTTAAATGAAATTGATAGCGGGGTTTCACTTTCAGTTTGAATGAAACCTCGCCAAAGCATTACATGCGAATGCACTTGGAGTACAAACGTCACACGCGCTTTTGTAAAAATGGTAAATGGCAAATGTATTGTATATTTTCCGACGCGAATTTATATTAATGCGTATTTTACGCTTGTGTTATTATGCACTATGTAAAAATTACAATATATAAGCGTTTTTCTCGACCTCGTAAAAATACAGTTTGCTAAATACCAATGAGGACTTACTCATAAAAGTCGTCACTTATATTTAATCATTAGTGTGTCAATTAGTTTATCATAGTGTCATAATGAATATTTGTTTTTCTTGATTGACAAAACTCAAAACTGAAATTGAGTATGCCTGCCACATGATTACCTCTCTATATATGATAATATATCATATTCTGCATTTGTGATAATCTAAATAGGGGCTAATTTATACATTTTAGGTCGCCGTGGCGTGGTCAATATGGTGTCCGCTTAGTGACCGAGAGGTAAAGGGTTCACTGCAAATATTGGGAGTGTTTTTTTTTTAAATATTTCCAAAGACGCCAAGTACATGTTTTACCCACGCAACGGACTCGATAGCATCTCGATAAAAATTATGATTTCGATATAATCGAGCTAAAATAATTATATTTAAAGTTTGCCAATGTATTTGATATTTAAATTAATTTTGTATTCAATATATCCTGCTACATGTATAATATCGATTTTATTTTATAACGTTGTAATGAAAAAAGAAATAAAGAAAATACAAGAAGATTTTAAATGTACGTTAACATTTCGCGCTGTAGATTGTTAAAAGGGCCTTTTGAGAAAGTGATACATGTAATAATTTCCTGACAAATTAAATGCAAAGCAAAGTATGAACTCCATTTGTATATTTCCTTAATGAATTAAAAACTGTTTTTTAAACAATTCAGAATTGAACGCATTTTTTAACAAGTTCATGTGTATTATTTTCGTACAAAGACCCATGCAATTAAAAATTCATCAAACTACTTTCCGGATGGAGTCCCACTTACCTTTAACGAATGTATGTAACCGACCTCAGGGTCAGGACAATACTTAAAGCTGCATTAGCGTCCGTCTAGTGACGCCTACATTACATATTAATTACACAGCGAGGATATTAAATCTCCAGTTGTACATAAACATGTACAATCAACCCGTAAATAACAATAGTGCCGACTTCACATGGTTTAATGATGGAAACTGTATTTAGATGACATTTAGAAGATATTCAAATTAACATGTGCAGATAGCTTTATGTGTTGTGTTTTTTAAGACTGTACGTCATAAGTGGCTGCTTTCAGTGTCACATTTTTAGGAACAGGAAACATCCATACCTCTCGTGGACGCTCGTCAATACTGTGTGAATGACAGATCTAATAACCATGGTCTTATTTGGTACATGTCATTAACCGTATGCCGTGCGCATAATGTGCTGTCAATTCCATTTGTTCAAGATAGGTAATTTCTCTATAATCAGCATAATGAATGATTATACTTATCACAGAATGCGAAATATATTTTAAGAGCAAATTTACGATAACCTGTAGTCAAAACAACTCTAACAAAATGTTTGCACCGATGATATTTGCATTCAAAGAATTATGGTTAATAATTTGTCACTTTGTAAGGATATAATAGTCCAGATTTCAGCGTGCACACTGATAGTGTGGGCCTATTCGTTCACTGTTATTGTTTAAGTGTGTATAGAGCTGTCTGTACAGATGCAAGGAAACATTCAGAACGAGTCATGCTGTTTAAATAATAAAACGAATACATATTCTTGTTTTATTGACAAAAATATATATATAACCATTAATAATAGCAGTATGCTATAAAACGTCGATTCCTTCTTTAATGTTTTAAGGTGTATTGATACGGATTTAATAAACAAATTCATTTCTTACATGGATAAATTCTGGTCATTATTGTAAAGAAACACTAATAACACATTTATCTTTGCAACACACAATTTTAACCGGTTAAAGGCTAGTCTACCCTCATATTTAAACCTATTTTATGCATACAATGTCATTATTTTGAATGCATGCGTTTTCCTTTTTTGCTCCACCGTAAATGAATCCCTTAACAGGGCAACCATACATTACGGTGTTCTAATTAAGACGTGTTTCTTTTAAGAAGTTTAAACTTTTTTAAGGCATTTAACTCATTAATATTGTTCGATCAATACATTGTTTTTCCTCTTTGTGCTAAGATGCAATATAAACATTGAAGTTTATGTTTAAGTTGACAATTATGATATAATGTGTCAGTTTAAATACTTTATTTGGATACCCTTGAAATCTAACAGTTTCAAGCACATATTATATTTCAACATTATATATTATAATGCTTAATGCTGTCTTAACACTATTTTTGTTTCTCGTGAAGTTAAACATTCGGTAGTGCAATAGAGTTGTATTAACATGTAAATTTCACACTAGGTTATGGATTACAGAAGCACTGGTTAAAGTGTTTAAATGAAGATTTAACTAGTTTATTACAGTAAACAATATGAGTGGTTTTAAGTATTAACTTCTGTCTTTGTTATCATCATCTCATACTTGAAATTCCTTGATGACATTTACTTCATGGGCGGCACCAGCACACTCTGTGAAAGAGCAGGAGCATACAGGGTGGGAGTCAGCAAGGAGAAGTCGAAGATCATGGTAAACATCATGACCAAAACCAGCATAGACATCACCATGAACGGCGAGAAGCTAAAGGAAGTGACCAGCTTCAACTTCTTGGGAGCAACCCTGTCCAATGATCGTACCAGTACCGCTGAGGTCCGAATAAGAATTGCCATGGCGACCGCAGCGATGGTCAGACTGAGTAGGCTGCGGACAAACAGTTTTATCTGCTTCCCCACCAAAAACAGCCTATTCAAGCCCCTTGTAGTACTATCCTACTCTACGACTTCGAGACCTGAATCCTTCACGCACACAAAACTCGTGATACAAGCAGTTGAATAAATATCATCTAAAGATGAATAGACTTCACCGCATTGTTTAATAACAATAGAAAACACGGACAAAGTCGTATATTTTTAGCAGCCAGACTTGTGGTTTTATTGTATCGCAAAATAAATATTTAACCGGGTAACACTCACTGATATTATTTCATGCGTATATAGTCATTATATAATTTCTTTAGATGACAACGCTTTAACTTTAAATTTTAATTTAAGCTTTTAATAACGTTTGGCATAATTTTATTGAAAATATGACTAATGATGATGCATTTTTATTGTGGTTTTATTGTAATTGCATTCTGAGACGAGCATTAACTGACTTCGTAATTGATCCTGTTACGGGGGCTGATGAAATAAGACACAAAACACGCTTTATTTTTATATTATTCATGGTTTATATCAATCATATTAGACGACGGTACAACATGAAATCCTTGTGATAAATGTTCAAGGTTTCCAATAGCGTTGTCTCAAAAACGAGCTTATAATGTATATTAAATTTACAGGTTTTTCGTTTTTTATTGCAATGCTAAATGTAGTCGCATAAATTTGTGACATGCAGGTTGCATGACGTAATAACAATTTTCAGGTAGCGTTATGCCGTTTCAGGCCATAACACGCAGCTTTAATATAATTTCACGCAATGTCAGGTTGGTATGGGCAGTTTGCAGGCAGTTATATTCAGTTGCCATGTGGATACATGCAGTTTTAAGGAAGTCAAATGCCGAAAGCAGGTAGTTACATGCTCTGCTTTTTTTCTGTCTGAAAAGATTAACTATCAGAACATTTATCCAGGGTAAAGGAACTTGATTGATATACTTCTTCCTGTCAAAATGTGGGATCTTACAGTTCTTTCGACGTATTTAATAAACTACCACCATCGTTGTTGTTGATGATGGCATCGTGTATCAAATGTTTCCGTGAATGTTTATCTTTTACTTATGCACTCTTCTTAAATTAACTTATACATATCTTCCAGATTTGTCAGTAACCAGTAATGGCATTTTTTATTATAGTATAATACAGGTGTGGCGGTTGTGATGCTTAGGTGAAAAGTGATAACTATTTTCGACGACTGCGCAAATTTGACGGGATTTAGTCAAACTGTTCGAACTCTTAGACTATAGTAAAATTTGTCATTTTTTATTATATTTTGGTTTTAAATTCTTATTAGATCGATTTTGCAGAGTAATGACATGTTTGTGTCGTAAAAGACTAATTGTTTCATATTAAAACACTACATCTTTAAAGTCGTTTTTTTCGATTTTTATTTTTCCAACTTTGATTTGGTTAACGACATCGTTCTCCAATATCCCTGTATGAAGAAATAAAAATTAATAAAACAACAATACACAAACCACTTTTTACCGATGTCGAAATGATAATCATCTTGTAATATAATTCAATAATCTACCAACTATATATTCAGATAAAAGGAAACGTCTTGAGGGGCATAACTTTGGACAAAATAATACGATGGATAGTTTAGCAACATAAAAATTTCAAAGGGCCATAACTCTGTGAAAAATCATCCGACGAGAACCGGCTGATAATATGCACATCTCCTCTTGGTAGTGAAGCTTCCCATAAAGTTTCATTGAACTCCGGTCATCAGTTGCTGAGAAATAGCCCGGACAAAAATTGTACACGGCCGGACTGACGCACACACACACAAGCACGGACAGACGAAGCGGCGACAATATGCTTCCCCCCAAAAAAATTTAAGGGAGCATAAAAAATAACTACTACTGGAAAACTATACCTTATTGCAGAAACGTTAAATTTTAATAAGATGTTTTTATCATTATAGTTGGTAACACGGAATTATTTCCTGATAAATTTGCTAGAGTTACATTATTCCTATATTGAACAATTCTGAATATATTGTTATGTTGTCTCATACTCTAATTTGTAATTGAATTATGAATTATTACAAACATTGTCCATAAAAGGATTTATAAGTGCAAACGAACTTTGCCTAATTGAGTTTGCATACTTTGAGATGTTGTTTTTTTTTCGAATTGCACATGTCCTCCAGGTAGGGTTTATAATTAAAGTTGGTTAAATTGCCTTTGATCATTTCTACAGTATTGTCAATTCCCGTTTAGTACAGCTATGGTTACATTTGAAATTGCATCAAGGGATACTTGCACGTCTTATATTAAAAACACGGTTAATTTAAAACCAATGAACCACATGCTACACCCTTAACCTAGATCACCTTTTACATGTAATAGAAAACATGTATTTTGTGAGATGTTCTCTTTATATATTTATAACGTAAATGCGTGTTCTACAAGGAGACATAATATGAACGTGGATACAATATCGTTTAAGAAGAAACCGATACAAATCAGCTCAAACAACAAACATATTGGAATTAAGTAAATCGAACTATAATATGAATAATATAAATTGTTAGTTTGCCTTTTGTTTAAACAATTCAGTAGTAATCGAAGCCAAAGATAAGATACATATGCAATTAACAAGTACTGAGATAAAAGCACGTTATATTGCAAATGAGGATTTCTTTCACGCATTATAAATGCATATATTATTTACGAATTAAAGGTGGGAGAACGCATGTCCATTTTTTAAAAGAACAATTTATAACTTAATGTTAGTGTTTATTTTTAGCATCATACCAACCCGACTACCTTTTGAGTTCACAAAAATCAAGTGTATATCTTGTATGATGGTAAAATAAATTACTTCTGATATTTCTGTATTTTAATTAATAGGTATTTCAAATGATTTAAATGTCCACCCGTAGTGTTTTCAACATTCTACGAAAAGTATCACATTTGCAGTGACATTGTTATTGAGTCGTTGAACATACTAAATGGTGAGACGTGATCAGTCTCTAAGACCCATTATTTTATTGTTTCAAATCGGTTTTGATATTCTCTTACCAAATGTTTACGTTTCACACATGGCACACAATCAAAAGAGAATGACTTACGCGCAATTTCGTTTACATTGTAATGGAAACGGGTCATAAATGTCTCAAATTGGCCAGTTTGCGAAATATGGCAACGGCATATAATTATTCCTTAAATAGAATATTTACGAAAAGGATGGATTAACTGCTTACTTAATGTTACTTACTTTTATCAAAATTACCATAAATGTGTTAATGGTATTTAGTTCTCCTCAATATATCGTGTTTGGTAGAATTGTTTAATTCTTTTTGACAAAATTACATATATTACAGTTGGTATAATACCGTGTATTGAGACGTGGCCAGACACACGTGGTCATTAAATCTTGAGACACGAGGCAATAGGCATGAATTTAATGCATGAGTACTTCATTAATCATATTATTGTAGCTGACTTTGTGCTGCTTTCAAATTGTAAAAGTATCAAAAGCCTGTTGTTGTGCGTCGTTAGGCTTTATTGCAGACACGGGTTGAAGGTCCAAATAATATTGTACTTTATAGAATTTTTATTTTAAAGTGTTGAAGTGTTCGTTATAGTTTTAAAAATGAAGTCTAATTAAATGTAGATCTAACTGTAATCTATTTTTACAATTTATTAATTGCGTAATCGTATATAAATCGCTGACGTGCAAAATGTTTAAAAAAACGAACTGCCGGTCTAGACATTTGTTATTTTAGAAAATACCGTCTTGCCAATTAATTGTTGTTTAGCGCTTCCGCTCTCAGACTGATCCAGTGACCCACTTGTATTATACATAACTTAATGCATTCGTTTTAATGCGTTCTGCAAACAAACCTGCTAACAAAAAGATATTTTTGACATGCAGATTTTATGACAGTCGTTCATCATTTTTGTCGTTAAAATTTAAATACACCGTGATACATTTAACATTTAATTAAATGGTGTCATAAACAGGTACATGTATGTATAACTTCTAAGTTCTAAATCTTTAGACAGGTTGTCTTCCCTACAACTATCAAATTCTTAATTCGAGTGAAATAGTAAATGTAAATACTCGACACAAATTAGACAGTATGATACACATGTACATAAACAAAATAATTGTAAACAGTAACGATTTACTAAAGCATAGAGTAATTAATCCCAAAGAAACACTTCTTCAATTAATGACAAGTTGCAATATTGCCAATAAACCACTTAAATATAAAATTGATAAAACACAACAACATTGAAACTGTTAATCCAATTCATAAAGGGTTTAAATCGCTTAAGTGACAAGGTGAGAATAAATGAAAAATTCAATATATATAATTATATACAAATTGCATAATTCATATATATATTAACAAAAAAATTAATACAAAACAAAATGCAACGATAAATAAAAGGCAACAACACCAAATATTAAGGCAAAGTTATAGCTTCTTTGCGCAAGATATCCCCTAAAAAGATTACCGACTTATAGTTTTTAAAATACTCTCCGGACAGTTTTAAATATTAAAGTAAACAAAGGACTATTACAATTTCACGCAACGTATTATTTATTAATTTGATTAAATTATTGAATAATTTTGTTTTCAATTTATTAGTTTTTACGATTGTACAAGAAAAAGAAATCCGAAGTCGAGACCTCCGGACGTCCAGACGCCACCTGTTACCAAAATATTACTCAGTTACAACTTTCTGTGTACGGGGAACCAGAATGTCCCTCAGTAACAACTTTCTGTGAACGGGGAACCAGAATATCCGGCTGTTATAACTTTCTTTGTACAGGGAACCAGAATATCCCGCAGTACAGGGAACCATATTATCCCGCAGCTACAACTTTCTGTGGGCAGGGAACCAGAATATCGCGCAGTTACAACTTACTGTGTACGGGGATATAAAACATAAAGCTGTTTAAGCTACCAAGAACTTTGTAAAACTATTATGTTGTTGTACTATTGTTACATATCATACAATGTTCTTTAAGACGAAGATCTCTAACGTCTTGCTAGATTACTTATTCACGTTTAACATTCACTGTTACATACTAGAACTTATTGAGTGCGCATGAAAAACAGTGGGTTGATCATTTAGAATCGCGTTGTTGATCGTGATTTGCAATTAAAATACGACACATCTTACGTTTACACACTTGAAATTCTATGAGTATTAAACTTATATCTGGTTCATATTCGTAAATAATGTGTTGATCTGTTTTCATTCATGCGCATGTCTTTGATTATATGTGTTTACAATTATCACATGTATAATAACAAGAAATTGTGGGACTTAAACATGCAATATAGAAATGACGGAATATAAACATGAAACGCCTTATAGACCCCTTTGATGTTTATTTCAAGTTTGCATTGATAAATTGTATGTACAAAGATGGCCGATTGGTTTAAATGGTAGACTTTTACTCCAGGACTCCAGAGGTCAGTGTTTCGAGCCCTGTTGATGGTTACTTTTTTATTTTTTATTTTATTTTATTCTTGATTAATTACTGGAGACTTTTAGATTCAATGTTAACATTTATGAATATAAAGCATTTAATGACAAACTTCAATACATACCAACATCCGTGAAAAGGTCCCTTTCAACAAAATAAGTATTATCTAATGGAGCCAATAGCACTCCAAATGTTCAGAACGATAACGTAAAATTAAATATTCGCTCAGGGCGGCTGACAATCTTTAAATCGAGAGCATAAATTGAAATGTACTGACAAATTGAAATTATACACATCTGAATTTCCGAAAGGCTACGGAGTTTGGTTTATGATCCAAAGATCTGTGGGAAAACCTCAGTTTCGATCAGAAAAAAAAATAAATAAAAGCTTTTTCATCGTTTTTACTAATGGGATTTCATAGTTGGCAGTCCGTAAATTATCAAAATTTAACATCGAATGTTAATCTTTACAATCGCTTAACATATTCACAATCGTGCTCATGAACATGTTATCCTTAGATATTTTCTGTTATGTTTGCCGCTATGTTCGGTGCATGTTTTTTTATTGAATTGTAGAAAAGAACATACTGAAACATAATTATTAAATATGTGTTCTTATTTTAGTATGATAAACTGCTTATATAAGCACTTACTGGTTACTTTAATAAATACAGGAATTGTTTAAATGCCTTTCAGCGTAAACGAATGGACATGCCACGTGGTACGCGACTTTCATGTGAAGTAATATTGGCTCCGCGTAAAAGTTAAAAAAGGCTATCAACATGTCTTATTATTTCTGCCGTAATAAAGGTCTTGTTTTGGGGAAAATTGACCTTTATCCCCGGTTATAAATATGTTTGTCACTAAGATCATAATTTAGTCTATCATAGTCATTTACGCGCTAGGACGGCACGCATATTTTACTTTATGCAAATAAATTTTTCCTCGAACGATTTACAAGACAGCAGAACTGAGGACAAATTTGTGTGCAACAATGGGTGGGGTCTGAGCTCACGTTTACCCGAAGCGTGAGCTTTACTTTGTAAAAGTCAAGCAGAAACTGACACGTTAAAGCAGCTTAATGTTAAATCAAGCGCTAGAAGAAATGACACTTCGTACCACGTGGTATGTTCACACTTTATAACCGTCTATGAATCTTAATATCCATGTAAATGAATAAGCATTTTTCTTCGAATAAATATGAACATGTATAATACCGTAAGAGAGAAATACTTAACATTAATAAATGCAGTCAACTTACAATTAAGTTTTGATTGTAAATATTTTTATTTGAAATAGTGTTTCTTGTGCACACATTTACAAACATTGCCTTTACAAAATGTAACGTTTACTGTACATATCAATCGCATTCAAAATAAGTCACTTTGGTTTATATATTGTATTTGTATCTAGTTTGTTTGAAGTATAGATGTAAAGAAAGCATTTAAATCTTATCATTAGTAAAGTAATCTATACAAACGAACATGGTCAACGAAGTTTAAGTCTTATTTCGAGGGAATATGCTTGGCTGATGTAGATATATATTTATGTAGCAAGTTGAGTCTTCGTTGAAACTCCATGTATTGATGAGATATTGATGAGACAACACACCATTAAGTGATTGTGACGTGATGTGAGTTTGACTAGGATTACGACAAGGGACTCTGTGCTTCATGAGTCAAGGTAGATATATGAATGACCATTGTGGTTTGTTAAACGCATTTATGGAACATGAAATCCATCATTTTTCAATATCCCCATGTGTACTAAAATGTTTATGAAAATGAAACGTTTGAACCAAAATAGACTGCATTAAAACATATGATCCGCACAAAAGGGAGTTAAATGCATGTGCGTATAGTGTCGTCCCAGATTAGCCTGTGCAGTCCGCACAGGCTAATCAGGGAGACACTTCCGCCTCAACTGGATTTTTGTTGAGAAGAGACATTTTTTAAACGAAAAATATCATAAAGCGGAAAGTGGCGTCCCTGTGCAATCTTATCTGGGACGACACATGCGCACATGCGTTAAACCCGCTTTTCCCAGACAACTGTCCAAATATACCTAAGCCACCTCTCTTGTGGACACCGATGCCCCCGCATCCAACATTTTCTCAATGCGGCATTTGTTACGCGCGAAAGAACTTAATATTGTAATTGGTGGCCTACAAAAAGGACTTTAACTCTAGTTATATATGCAATTTATTTCCTCACAAGGGATAATAAATCACATTATTAGAAAAATTAAACAATAGTTGGCGATACGTGTCAGAAAAAAGACGGACAGACGAAATAACGTAAGATAGATCGATAACTGCAAATATATATGATATTCCCCCAACCACATGTGAACGTTGCTGTATATATATATATATTACCTATACCGTAAACATTCCATATTCGAATCTAAACCCGAGAAACAATTATTTTGTGTAAACATGATGTTATATTTAGAAATAGTTAATGACCAGTTATACATAGCAACACATGCATATTATTATAATATTTTTATACGCGTTTAAACTGAGGGTTGATAAACGCGGACAGACAGCAACGAATCATGTTGCATGCATATACACACTTATTAAAAATGCATATTAAATTCTGAACTACAAATACATATCACATTTACAACTACAATCCTACAAATAGAGAAAACCAATCCGTTGTTTAATTTCCTTAGTGGTTTAGTGTATACCCTTTCATTTGCCATTCACTCCATGATTGCTAATACGAATAAACTATTACGCCCAGATGTTTCAGTATAAATCGCAATGAGATGCAAGCGGTTGCGACACATTGTTTCAGCCGCAGCAAAGATTCTGTGTGGTGAATATTCACTGATTTATTGAGGATAAGTGTCATTATTTTCACCTAAACATCAATATATCTAGATACTTGTATTCGTATGTAAAACCGTGTACCAATAAATACCTAGATATTTAATCATGATAGTTAAGTGAAGTGGTAACTTATGCTTTTCGATACATTAAATATTGCCTGTGAGGCAAACTTTCATGATACGTGCAGTAATTTAATGCTCTGATCAGAGCAAATTGGTGGTGTGTTAAGTTACTTTTTTAGGTAATGCGAATTTTTTTATTTTTTTATTAAGTGTTCTACGTTCTTCGTTCTCTGATCAGCCGTCCAACAAAACTACTAGGTAAGTGAACCATTACTTTGTATCTGAAAGTAATTGTATAAATGTTGATATTTTAAATGACACAATTATAAGATAATCATAATTTAAAATTTGAAAATATTTATATACTTTCATGAAAAACATAGTAAATTACAAAAGCGTCAACTTCTTGTGGAAGTAGTGACACTCTTAAGTAAACGAATGTATTGAATCGAAGTGCGCTTCTTTGATTCACATAATAACGTGTTGTTATCTGATCGCATTATAAATATATCTTACGCGATGCATCTGGTGAGGTCGATAGCACTGAATTAAATACTTATTTTAGAGATCGTTGATTTAAGAAAACTGACTTGGACGACACGTTGATGCATTTTCGTTCTAAGAATAATGAATCACATTGAGATTTGAGGCACAATTTATATGCATAACTTTCGGTAAATATCAAAACTGTTGTTTGCACGTTGCATACGTTTCCATTTATCAGTAATATACTGTTGAAAACATAAGCTGACGTTTTTGTTAAGCGCATATGTACAAAATGATTAATGCAAACAATCATCACTCAGCTTAAATATCACACGCACTACAGTAGTATAGTGTCACCTTGAAGGTGTTTGATATGTCGCTTGTCAGCACTCATGCAGCATGCATTTTATTCACTATAAATTGAAGTTCAGATTAGCACGAATGTAATTTTAAAGGTTGAACATTGTAAACGTTAGTTTAACTGTTGTGGCGTATGCAATCGTGCCTAAGGTTGGGCTTTATCAAACGTTGTTTTTTTACTTAAATATAAATATACTGGTTCGGTTTGGACCCTCATAAATCTTTAAAGTCATCGGCTTGTAAAATCAAAAACGCATAAAATAGTACAAACGCTTTCATGACATTCAACCACAAATCCAAAATAAATTATTATTTACAGTGCCATTGTATTATATTAGTTGAAATGCAGAAATTAGCCACTAAATCTCGGCTAAATAACACATTTATTCAATGTACAATGAATGTCACGATTGAATTGGGCATCTCTGTCAGTATTGAACCGGCTTAGTAAAAGCCATCAACGATACTTATTTAATTACATAAATGCGCATTAAATTCTGATTATAAAATTTAATAATAAAAGATTGTGTTCAGTGTACGAATTTATTTAGAAGATATTCGTATGTACTTATTCAAACAATTGTGTAAATAAACTTCGTAAAAAGTATGCAACATATATTAGTTTATGTTTTAAATAATTCGGTTGTTTACACTCGTAAATTTAGAACTATGCTTTATTTAATAGACGTTCTATTAATTTATTTAATAAATTAAGTTCTACAATGAACGTTTTTAAATACGCTGAAAAAATTACTGGCTTTTAAAATATTGAATCAAATAATATTTGAATCCACAATCGTCGCATGGTATTTAATAGCGACAGATGTATTATTGAGCTATGCTAGGAACCAGACTTGTCTGCGCGAAGGCGGAGAGCGGCGGACTGGTCTTTCGTGAAATGTACCGTAAATATCCATAACCCTCCGAGCGACATTGGAAATTATATTATATTTATTATACACATACTTAAGGTAAGTACAAAACGAAATACTTATACAAAAACACTGTTATTTGAAATAGATACATTCACAAAACGGAAAAAAAATGTCGTGAATAGAGGCGCAGATTTCCAACGTCGCTCGGAGGGTTATGGATATTTACGGTACATTCCACGTACGACCAGTCCGCCGCCCTCCGCCTTCGCGCAGACAAGTCTGGTTCCTAGCATAGCTCAATAATACATCTGTAATAATTACTTTTTTAATTATTTCGTATAAGCCATCGATCCAACCCGCCTATTATCGTCTTACCGACGACATTGCATTCATATTTGTAAAATAATTAACGTTTTAAGTGACATGTATACAATAACATTCTGTATCGCGGAAATATATTTTGCATTCCGCTGAATTGAATCCTTATGCATAATTGTATACAAAGCGTATAGGCCACGATATTCTACTTGTTAGATCACGTTCTAATGTTTGATGATAAATATTGCAAATGCGTTTCGTATACTTAAATTACAAAATACATAAATATTCAGAAACTGTATGAAAAGAGGCATTTTAGTTCTAATAAACTTTTTTAATAACAGAACACGTTCCATGAACAGACAATGATTAGAACTGCGATCTCCGCCTTGGAGTCGCCAACAAAAAGCATTATACCTGTTTGAGGGAAAATATAATGTACACAGAACTTTGTTAACGATATAATATTATTTTCATTACGAGAAATGTGTCAACCTTGGAAAGGAATAACCTTGTTAAATCGCATTTTTTATAAATAATACTGTTGCATTTTAAAAATACATACAAGGAAACATCTATTGCTAGTAAATAACATTGCTTTGGGGTAGCTTGTCATGGCCCTCAGGTATCTCAAATGATGTTCTGCAAAATTAAAATTCATCTTATGTATGTATGTACTTGTGTACCACAATAATACTGATCAGATGATTACCTTTGTAATATTGTTTTAATAGAAAAAGATAAATGTCCACCTTGTTGTTAGTTATATCGTTCACATAATTATGTACAGTTAAAACTTTCATCAGATACATTTTCCACGAGTTTCAGTTATTCGTGTGATCATGTAAATTTCGGGACGGATTTACATACAACTTTTTAAGTTGATTCTCCTTACAGGTATATGACTGATTAAAGAGATTCATAAACAACCGAGAGATAATCGTGACAATTTTTTTGCTTTTGACATTTCCCCAGGTATTTGCCGAGAGAGGTTTCCTTAATTTAACACATATACGATAACAAAACACTGTATAGAGAGGCATTTTTTAACCATGTTTCATTTAAAAACATTTTTTTTCTACTTTTCTCGAGTATATATATACTAATTTTACAGACTCATTACATACAAAATATAGTTACTACATATACGTATTCCGTCATAAAAATGATACACAAAAATAACATATATCATATTATTGATCAATAACATTCCTGCTTTAAATCCATATATTCTTACGATGGACGAAATATAGGTGCTAAATCCATTTTTAACAAAGCCGTAGTTTATACAATAAAATGAACACATGTTAACAAGTGTTCGTCTGAACTGACATAACGCTAATCTGACCGAATATCATGTTGAATCAACGAAATACTAGTACATGTTACCAGTTACAAATTTTTAAAACACCTGGTTAAACGATGTTTAGAAAGTTTATATGGAGATTTAATCCAGTGACATCACAAGCTGTCACCTAAGTTTCTTACAACACATTATGCGTGACGTTTTTACTAAGTACTATTTGGATGTTTCGCAAAGTTGGTATATATTTTATTAAGAAGGCATTCCTTGTAAACAAAGGGGTAAACGCCCAAACAAAACAGAATAACTTTCGAGAAATGCATGCTTGGTGGTATGTATACATGTCCGTTATTTTACATAGTATGATTTCTGAATGTGGCTTCGACGAACATAAAATCGCATAACCTTATTGACTTTTCATAATATGATTGTGCATGCTATAAAATAATATAATAATGCATAATAAAGGAAGTGCAAACAGTTCGTTGGCGTTATGCATTCATGATAGATCTGCAGTGCCAAGATGCACACTCAGGTTTAATAAACGCAAATTCTTATTTAACATAATAAGGTTTGTATTTATCAATTGGTGTCACATACAGTATGCATTGAGTCGTGTAAAATTAGCTCCCAGTTATGAAGTTGTCAAAATTAATGATAGACAAAAAATCACATAATAAACCACTTTTGAAATAATAATTGAAACATTTGAAATTGTGTAAGGTTTGTTTGACCTTTTACGATGAATTTAATACATAATTACATATGTGTGTGTAATTTCCTTTGAATTTAATTATATGTGCGGTAGGTAAGCAATTAAGTTTGTATGCGTATACATATTGGACATTCTTATAAATGTCAGTAGCAAGACAGGATACGTAGTATTAACGACTGTAGTTTTTTAGCTATTTATGGAGAGTAGAAATAGATGATCCTTTTTGGAGTCATCAATTAATATAATTAATATTTTGACTTATTCATCTAACAGTTATGTTGTTAATTGATTAAAGTCAAGCTGTTTATGCATATGTAAATACAATGTTTAATAAAAACATGTATACTGTTGTATATGTACGTTTTAAAAAAGTAAGTTATACTTACTTTTAATTGTAACTATAACATTTTAATTAGAAAAGAAAAACTACTTTGAATGTACAACATATGCTATTTGTTTCTTTAGCGAATATGATGAGCAAGTATTGAAATAATGGTCATCATGTAAATTTGTCCATTTTTTTCATAACGTCTTCAACAGGTTCGCACAGCAGCTGTTCGAAACCAAATGGATATTATGATTATTTCCAATTAGCCCAACTCGTTCTTAACAAATGTGATTGAGTTTGCAAAAATAACAGCATATATACACAATAAATAAGTACGATGCAAAGTGAATACCCAGTTCACTATTGTTTATGTTTATCAACATTAAGTAAATTCCTATGTATAGAATGAAAAGCAATCAACTATCATGTTGGAAATTAATTACCATGGGATCTATGTTTAATCAGTGAATAAAAATAGCAATTGTCTAGGAAATTTATGACATTGGAAATTATAGCAACGTACCCAGATCTGGTCACTGATGGCACATAAAAACCATTTGTCATATAATTTCTTTGGCCTACATTTGTCCCACGGGACGTGTTTCCATGTATTGAGATGATAAGAGCAACGGCAAGTTTTTATTATGGTCCAACACTTTTGCCCAATGAAAATGAGAAAGAACAAATTCGGTCAAACGTCTGCCAATGAATTTCGCGGTATATTGTTTAATCCAAGATCATAGATATCTTACGGTGGAGTAAAACAGTGGTGTCACGACAAACTGTGATGTTTGACACAAATCCTAGCCAAACTCTCCCGGATCTTAACATGTTAATATGATGAAAACAAGTGTTTCAAGACTCAACGCAGATTGATAACGTGGATAGAATTCATGATACATGTATATATGTCGTCAAGTCAGACCGTGGGATGATACGAAATATAATCTTTGCATTTCATATCTTAGATTCTAAATGAGAGATTGAGTGCCGTTTACATATAGGTGAGATTGTTTTTTCTTCCATGTAAAAGCATCACAAGCATAAGAATTGGAATATGAGTATTGTTTTTATCAGCATAATGTAATAAAACAAGTTGTAAATAATTCACTTCGAGCTCTTCAAAGTAATGTAATGTAATTTTATAGGTTGAACATTGTAAACGTAAGTTTAAATGTTGTGGCGTATGTAATCGTGCCTAAGGTTTTATCAAACGTTGTTTATTCTTAAATATAAATATACTGTTTAAATGTGGACCCAGAACATCGTTAAAGGCATCGGCTTGTCATATGTCAAATTAAAAACGCATAAACTAGTACAAAAGCTTTCATGAAATTCAACCACAAATCCAAAATAAATTATTATTTACAGTGATATTGTATTATATTAGTTGAAATACAGAAATTAGCCACTACATCTCAGCTAAATAACACCGACAGGCAATCGTTTATTCAATGTGCAATGAATGTTACGGTCGAATTGGGCCTCTCTGTCAAAATAGAACCGGCTTAGTAAAGGCCATCAACGATACTTATTTAATTACATAAATGCGCATTAAAGTCTGATTATACAATTTAATGAACAGATTAAAATTGTGTTCAGTGAACGAATTTAGTTAGTATATATTCGTATGTACGTATTCAAACAATTGTGTAAATAAACATCGTACAAGTATGCAACATATATTAGTTTATGTTTTAAATAATACGGGTGTTAACATTCCTAAATTTAGAACTATGCTTCATTCGATTGGCGTTCCAATAATAAATTAAGGTGTACAATGAACGTTTTCGGATAAGCTGAAAAAATTACTAGCTTTTAAAATATTAAATCAAATAATATTTGAATCCACAATCGTCGCGTGGTTTGTAATTACGACAGCTGTATTATTGAGATATGCTAGCAACCCGACTTATCTGCGCGAAGGCGGAGAGCGGCGGACTGGTTGTACGTGGAATGTACCGAGCGACATTGGATATCTACGCCTCTATTCACGACATGTTTGTTTCCGTTTTGTTAATGTATCTATTTCAAATTTAAGTGTATTTTTCATAAGTATTTCGTTTTGTACTTACCTTATGTAGGTATATAATAAATAGAGTATTACAATATTGTACTATTCTGGTGAGTTGTGTCGCACTTATTGATTGCATGACATCATATTCAACTCGCCATTTGGGTTCGTGAAAACAGCCTTACAACAACTCGTGTGATACAACCAACCGGAACACAACAGTCACGATATTTTCACTATTTACCCATAATATGTGATACATCTGTAGACTTACTTATACAATTAAAAAATATATGTAAAAGAAAAGCATGAACACAGAACAACTTCCACTCTTGTCTGATATATTTCGCCTGAATAGGCTTTTTCAAAGTTTGTTTTTAAAATTAGCTACATTTTCTTTGTATTTATCTACAAAACAGTTGCATATTGACGTCAAAAATTTTTTAACAGGAAATGACGTCATGACGTTAAAACGGCAGTGACACAATTTAACATGTCGCAAAATGCATCGCCATCTCATCATTTGACTGCGCATGAGCCCAATATGATCGATTTATAAAAGTAAGATGCTATTTATTTCAGCGTTAAGACAGCGGTATCACTGTATATGTGTTTAATCATAACTACTATAAATAGTTGAACGGATGTATTAGTTTTTGAAAATATTACATGTAAGTTGTAACACATTTATAGTAGAACATGTACATTTATCTACAGCAAACATTGGTATTTTAATCTTTATAGATACTCGAATTGTGACTACGAACATCAGAGCCAATTTACTAAACGAGACAGCAAAACATGTTGAAAGTGTCTTATTTTGTTGTCATAAGAACTTCTTACACTCACTGACATCCTGAAAGTCGGTTTAGGTTTAGGATTGAGTGATGTTAAAAGTTGTTTAAATTATCGTGCATTTGGAGACAGAAGAATGTCGCTTAGAGCAAGATGGACTGTTGTTTTGTAATAGCAATCTTTAAAACAATTATGTCCTATGCTCTTATTAATTCATGTTATTTGTTGATATGGTGGAGTATAATACAGTTTGAATGCGAACATTATTAAATGGAACAATGTCTCATTGCTGTCTATATTATTTTATACTTACCCAAGTACATTATTTAATGGAACAACTTGTCATTGTTATATATGTATATATTATTTTAGACTTTATGGAGTACATGATTAAATGGAACAATGTCTCATCGTTGTTTAAATTATTTTATACTTAATGGAGATCAATTACTTTTGTTTTTCTCTAGCGTCAGAATTAGTAGTCATTTTCGACCTAAGTGAATTTTAATATCATCGTTTTCATCTCAAAATTGGCATATCGATGGTGTTTATAGTAACGCAAGAGACGTGGAAATAAATTCTTTTTACACATATAGTAATTATGCGATACCCTTTGTTATATATAATTAGATAATAAAACGACGTAAAAAAACCCATTAATGCCATTCTTTAAAGCCTCAAACACATTTTGTGCAACCATGTAGCCAATAATTAAGGCTATATAATAATTACTTGTTTAATTATCTCGTATAAGCCATCTATCCACCCCTGTAAAAAGTGCTAATATACGACGCTTATTATCGTCTTACCGAAAACATTGCATTCATATTTGTAAAATAATAAATAAACGTTTTAAGGGACATGTTTACATTAACATTCTGTATCGCTGCTATATTTTTTTCATTCCGCTGCATCAAATCTTTAAGTATAAGTCTATACATAGTATATAGCCCATGATATTTTACTTGTTATAACATATTCAAATGTTCGATGATAAAGATTGCAAAATGCGTTTTATTACTAAAATAACAAAATAAATAAATATTCAGAAACTGTATAAAAAGAGACATTTTAGTTCTAATAAACTATTTAAATTACAGAACACGTTACATGAACAGAACATGATTAAAACTGCGATCTCCGCATTGGAACTGCCAACACAAATCATTATACCTGTTTGAGGGAAAATATAATGTACACACAACTTTGTTTACGATAGAATATTATTTTAATTGCGATAAATATGTCAACCTAGGCAAAGAATAAGCTTGTTAAATCGCATTTTTTTTAAAATAATACTGTTGCATTCTAAAAATACATACAAGGAAACATCTACTGCTAGTACATACCATTAGCTTGTGTGTTGGGGTAGCTTGTCATTGCCCGTAGTTATCTCAAATGATTGTTATTTATATCTTTCACGAAATTATTTGCAGATAACAAGTTGTAAATATTTCACTTCGAGCTCTTCAAAGTCCTTTGAATCGCCGAACGCAGTTGATCCTTGAAAGTTGCATATTGGTCTAACAAATGTTCAACTGATACCTCCTCAAATAAAAGAAAAAAAGAACATGTCAGTATTGGACATAAATGCATTTCACATATTCACATGGCAGGATGGACAATTATGTTCAACGTATGTCTAATTTGCGTGGCGAAAGCGTTCATTAGTACACTTTTATTTGAAGCCCCATTAACACTCAAAATCAACGAATATTTCGTACAATATTTTGAAACTAAAGTTAACACATAACAAATCAGAGTTTCTTATAGCAAAAGCCTACATTTCAAAGCTAGATGTGGTCGTGTGATGTAGCTTTAAAGAGATACCATATGCTCGTTTTTGTAAAAATATATTCCATGGTCACTTTTCGGTCGGACATCACGAGCGAACGCTTTGTGAAATTAAGCCGTAAGCCTATTAAAAAGAAATCACATAACCTTCTCGTTACGTTGATTTTTTATTCGGGGTCGGAAAATGGTAAAACTTATATCCATTCTTAATTACAAAATAGTTTATCTACATGTACAATTATGTATATTCGACATCTGTTATTCAGTTGAAGTGTTGTCTGTCAAAAATAGAACACAGAACACTTGGAAACATTTGTCAACGCCCTATTTAAAAGCCTTTAGGGTTGTTATATAACTTATAATACTACGTTCAGCGGATTATGACCGATTTATTCTAAGCGACGAGTCGGTATGAAACACATGTAACATGTGTTTGGAGTCGGTCGGATAAAGTATGTAAAGGACTTTATACAATCCTATAGATTATAAAGTCTAGAATAGCATACATCGTGCAATTGTGGAATGGCCAATGATAAAAGAGGTAGGCAATACTGAAACATTATTTACATTATTTTACCTATTTTTGGTAATTGCATTTATTGTTTTAGGAAACATCTAATTTTTTGTGTCGATGTCGATAAAATATTTCCTCGAATATACATTAACCATAAAAAAAATCATTAAGTTTACAAAAAATGTATTTAAAGTAAATCAGACTTATGTAATTATAATAATTTTTTGTAATACTTTGGTTTGTGATATTAAACAGCTGAATTGAATGATAGTTAGCCAACGTTAACCTGTTACCTTTGTGCTGTGATATTTTTAACTAGCGTTAACACGTATATGTACTCATTGTTTCCAGTCAATCTGTAAAAATATATTCAATCGATTTTAACGCAATTAAAGTAGGTGTAGACATGTGTCATATTAAACGATTAAACGAGCACCATGTTAAAATCTAGAATAGGCAAGCCATAGTTATAAACAAATGAACTGGGATTCAACGAAACAACGAACGACATCACACTTTACAGATCGGACGACATTACTAATTCACAAAGTAACATATTATGTTTGTGTACTGTTTTGCATCACAACTGTGAACATATAATATTCAGGTTGTGTCCCACGGGTTTGAATAATACACATTCCAGGCAATCATATGCATATTGTCCTTTTAATCGCATGATAATAAGTTTTAATAACGCTTTATGGTAGTATTTATGTTAAGTTTTAGTTTTAAGATATAAACGTGTAAACACAAAGTATTCGAGCCATACAATTAAATGTAAACACTATTTAGAATCAGTTCAATACGTTTCAACAGAAGCCGTTGAATGCAAATTTCTCTATAATGTATACATTTAATTAGCATTGTTACAGCATTCGATAAAAACAACACCCTACTTTGTAAAAGATAGTATCGACGCCTTAGTCGACAATCGCTCAATCCATTCACGATTATTGTAAATTAAGACCATTGCTAATGGACATTTGTATCGTTTGTTTGATATGCTAATGTTTTATTCAACCAAATCGTTGTTTTTAAGAACGTTTAAACTGAATCAGATTTTCTATTTCTTTAGTGCTCCTCAGCTGTGCGAAGTGTTGTATTAATTACTTGGTTTGTTTTACTTATCTTATCAACATTCAATCATTTGCTCACATTTGACCACATAACCGAGTATCGTCATACAAATTGTTTTACCATTCGCTTCAAAATAAGCTTGTATTCAATGGTTTTATTAATACTTTGTTATCAGTTGACAAACAACGCGTTTTGTTTGAAGAAATGAACGGTTTGTGTCAGACGTGTCTATTATACGGTACGATAAAAACCATATTAAGCGCTGGCCTAGTTGTGTCAATTTCACATGTTGCCAGTTCTAATAACGTTTACTGGATGTCAGTTCAATATTCATAATACGTTTGGCATACTCTGCTGAAGTCATTAGTGTAATTTGATGACATAAGGTACTCTACATGTTCAAGAAATATATATTTTATCTTTCGTAATATTGCTGATATGTGTAGAGATTACACGAAAATGTCAGTTCCCACTCCGTTTTAATTACGGATTATCAAAGAATGAACATTTCTTAATCCAAATTTAACAATGAATTAACACGTATTATTTTATATGGTTATGTTGATAATTTGAATTCTTATTGGTTATACATACTCATTATTTAAAAAATGTTACGCTAATGCGCATGTAAGATGCCTAAAGTGTGGTTAGATGTGGTGAACACACACACCGACATCTTTAATTAAAACATATGTGCGCTTTTAATTAAAGGGATCTTTTCACGCTTTGGTAAATTGACAAAATTGAAAAAAGTTGTTTCAGATTCGCAAATTTTCGTTTTAGTTATGATATTTGTGAGGAAACAGTAATACTGAACATTTACCATGGTCTAATATAGCCATTATATGCATCTTTTGACGATTTTAAAACCTAAAAATTATAAAGCGTTTCAACGCGAAACGATTGAATAATTTGGAGAGTTCTGTTTTTGTCGTTAAATTTTGTGAAACTACGAAGATTGCTTATATAAGGTATAAAATACGTGCAATATGTGTACTCGGCGAAATAGCTCATTAGGCTAAAGCGTTTTTACTTCAGGACTCTGGCAGGACTCCAGGGGTCACTGGTTCGAAACCTGGTCCGGGCTATGTTCTTTTCCTTTTTTTAATTTTATTCTTGATTTTTTACTGGCGCTTTTACGATCCAATGTTTACATTTATCGATATAAAGCATTTAATGAATAAGTTAAAAAATGCCAAAATCTGTGAAAAGGCCCCTTTAATAAATAATCACATTTTTTATGTTTAAAGTTTGTGCGATAATTGTTATAAGATATTATAATTATATATTGATATTAATATGCGTGCTGTTGTTTTAATGAGTAAGAACACTACCTTGCTGAGGCACGACAACACATTTCCGATCAATAAAACCTTGTTCACTGCAAAAGCATACATTTAAAAAACAACACAACATAACAGGATGTTTAGGCGTATGTTTTGCACCATACGACATTAATAGGTTCATTGTCAGTCGGTCATTAAATATAGGTCGCAAGTTAAATGCATTTATCTTGAGGATTGCATGAGCATTACAAATTTCATTGGACTAATTCATGAAGTTACATGAAGTTAAATGGAAACGACACACCCTTTTTTCGGTATACAATTTTTTATGGGCAGATATCGTAACATGACATGTGTGTATTTTGAATGATTTATTACAGCATTTTAACATTGCAGTTTTATTAATGTCATATGCAACTTAATAAGCTAAACCTTTGGTTTAAACACTATTTATTTAGTTCATTGAAAGTACATATAAGCAAAACAATACAAACATACATATTATATTTGAGCAATATGCTAGGCAGGTAGAATTGCAGTATTGCTTTACATAAAGGCTGTAAAATACAATTGGACAGAATTGAGAAGGAAGCTCGAGGCTTATACTATGTCTCTCTTCTGTAAGTTAGAAGCGCTGCTGTAATGGTGTAAACATCCAAACGTATAACAACTATTTAAAGACATGTCAAAATTACGAACAATATATTACAGTGATAGATAATTGCATACTTGTTAGAAATGTAAAAATAACATATCTTATAACAGAGTAATGTATATAGCATAAGAGCTGATAAGTGGAGAAGGAAAGGGATAGCAGTGGAAGAGTAGAGTTTCAGAATAAGAGAAGTTGCGGTAATAAAGGAAGCAGTTGCGGGAACGGGGCATCGTTAGCAGAATATGGTTTGTTCCTGAGATAGAAATGGGTTAGAATCTATGACTATCTCGGATGAAAGACTGAACATGTTTGAATATTAATGAATTTACTTCATATGAGCCGTCTTTAACACCGAAAAGAAGAAGTTGCAAAGTTATGGGTAAGAATCTAGACAGATTGTTAAAAAGGATAACTCTTTTTTCTGTATAAATGGGACAATTGAAGGAAAAGTGATATGTGTCTTCAATCGCACCGCATTGACAATATGGACTTTGTACAATGTTTTTTGAGTACAAATGTTCATTTAAACTGCTACAATGCATTCGTAAACGCGCATGTAGAATATTAGATGTCCGCTCCCCATCATAGAAATGCTGGGGATTTTTTTCTTATCTTTGCTAAGATTTGCTTTGAAAGCAGAGAGAGAAGGAGCCGTTCTCACCGATTCCGGTAAATTGTTCCATAAGTTTATAGTTGATGGTAGGAAAGATCGTGTAAAAAGTTGTGATTTGCATTGGATACTGCGAATGTTGTTAGAATTACGAAGTGGATAAGCAGATCGTTCTCACACGCTAGAGGGGATAAGTGTGCACAAGTATGGGGGTGCTAGAGAATTATACATTTTATAGAATTGGTTAAGTTTATGTTTTGTTCTCCTATTTTTTAATGGTTCGAGAGCAGTTTCATTGTATAGGTTTTGCAAGGATGCCAAACGTGTTCCCCCGCTGATTATCCTTGCTGCTTCCTGTTGAATCTTCTTAAGTTTCATTTCTTCTTGTGTATTAATGTTATCCCAGACTATATCAGCGTATTCAAGAATTGGTCTAATAAATGTTGTGTAAATCGATAGAAGGGACTTTCTATCGAGCGTAAACTTGAACGTTCGCATTACATTGAGTCTTTGCCATGCTTTCTTCTTGACTGATTCAATATGGTCATGCCAGGAACATGTATCAGAAAAAGTTAAGCCTAGATGCTTGTGAGACGAAACATCAGTGATTTGGCAGTCGTTGAAAATGAGAGGGGGATGGATTGGGCGGTTGATTTTTCAAGATATAACTAAGGATTCGGTTTTGGATGGATTGAAGGTTACCAACCACTTATCAGCCCAGGAATGAATTTTTGCAAGATAAGTGTTAAGATGCATATCCGCATCAACAGGGTTGTCGACGATGATATATAGCGTGGTGTCGTCTGCAAAAAGTCGAATTGGACAGTGTATATCTCGTACAATGTCATTTATATAAATGAGACAGAGGAGGGGCCCTAATATAGACCCTTGAGGGACACCAGCGTTTATGGGTAATGGGTCAGATTGGCAGCCAGAGATTACAACACACTGGGTCCTCACATGTAGGTAGTCTTTTAACCAAGATAGAAGATTGCCCGAGATACCACTAAGTCGGAGCTTGTGGGTAAATCCTTCATGCCATACTCTGTCAAAGGCCTTAGAAATGTCGCAAAAAACGGCTCGAACCTCTTGACCTTCGTCAAGGGCTTTACAAAAGGAGTGATACACAGAGACTAATTGGTTGACAGTGGAATCTTTTGGAATGAATACTGATTGAGATGGGGTTATAAATTCAATAGCCCTTAAATGATTAAAAATATATTTGTGGAGAATTCTCTCGAGACATTTACTTAAAACACTTAAAAGGGAGATCGGTCTGTAATTTTCAACATCCTGAGGATCAGACTTTTTGTGAAGTGCACAAACAATTGCTTCTTTCCAGCTCCATGGGACCCTACCATTACTAATAGAAAAATTGAAAAGATTTTTAAGTGGACCTGAAATCTCAGATGCAATTTGCTTTAGAACTTGACTATTTATTTGGTCTGGACCTGATACCTTTCCCGTTTTCATAACTTTAATGGAATCCAAGACATCTTGACGGGAAATAATGAGATCTTCAAAGACGGGGCAATCTGGCTCTTGGGAATGTAGGTTGTGCATATGCGTACTTGTTGTAGTTAAAGTAGATTGAGATTAGAAAAATGAATTAAGAATATTTGCTTTATCAAGGGGTGACTCATATATGGTACCATTATGAATTAAGGGAGGCAACTCGTTTTGTGTGGTGTTTTTATTTGTGATTTTTTTTTTAAATTATTTTCCAGAAGTCGGATGATGAGTGTTGATTTTCACGTATAAGTTTAGCGAGATTTTCAAAGTGCACTTTTTTCGCTGATCTGACAAGATTGTTAACAATATTACGTTGTTTGCGAAAGATGTGCCAGTGTCGGTCTAAATTGGTAGCCTTGGCTTTTTTGTATGCTCGTTTGCGGCGTCGGATTTCCTTACGAATATTAGTATGTAGCCATGGAGGATCGGCTGTTCTTATTGTAACTATTTTGTTCGGGATTGTAGCTTCGCAGAGACTGATAAGTTGACGTGTGAAATTAGAAGTAGATATGTCAATATTATTATCACAACAACTGTTCCAATCGAAATTCTGCACAAGTTGTCTTAGATTAGTGTAGTACCCATCCAGCTATTCTATTGAAGTTTATGACGCAGTAGACTGGGCAATGAAATCGAAGTTGCTGGTTAAGAAAGGGTTCTCCAGCGCCGCTTTTTAGCACTTTTAAGGAAGATGTTACTATAAAAAGGTCAAGAATGGAATTCGAGGTTTCAGTAAAATGAGTAGGTTCTTTAATAATCTGTGTGAGATTGTACTGTAAAAGAAGGGAGTCCATTTTGATCCTGAACTGTGGTTTATTCATGTCAAGATTAAAATCACCTGTGATAACAATGTTCTCAATACCGGTGTCAACGGCTAGTGAGATCGAATCGTTTATTCATTCTAGTAGATAAAGAGAAGAGTTTGGTGGTCTATAGAAAGAGCCAGATAAAAGACGCCTTCCCTTTATACGTAGTTCGACCCATAGACATTAATTGCGCGAATTAAAACTAGCAAAGAATGTTTAATGTTGCGCAGGTTTTATACTCCGTATACTCAAACTAATATAATTTCGAGTAAAACTATTTATTGGATCGTTACCCATTTACATTTTGGAATTCGTGTTTCAAACGTCGCATGGTTTACTAATGTTACGATTTAGCTCAGCTTATAATTTTAGTACTCTATTTTATTTACTGATAAAGTACATTTTTATCATATTAAAATATATAACGCTTATTCATGAACAGTTTTTTCTGCGCACCGATCATAAATAGATTATTGATTTAAATAGTTGATATTCCTTAAAAAGGCAATACATGTTTTCTAACAAAAGTTAATTCAAACCATTCAATCTGTTGTGGATAGGTATAGCAGGTAAGTTTAACCAAACCGCTAATTTGAAAGAGAACTATTGTATACTTATAAAAATACTTATTAAAAAAACGCACAAAATATAATCGTAATATTCAAAATTACTTGAAAAATATACAATTGTGTTCGTCAAAATAATCGCACTAGATTAAGACAGTTTTGGTAATATAAGTAAGGTAACAAGGTATATTGTAAATGCAGATTTCTCGGCAAAATATTTAATGTTACTTACTTTTACTGGCCGTTTTTAATTATCATGATTTTCATATGAGTTTTTTTGTCTAGACAAGGCATCAAATGTGTCAGTTATATATCATGAATTTCAAATAATGGAAGTTTTCAAGAAAGCTTTAATGATAATGTGCACTAATTTTTAAGAACAGTTACTGACTTTCAAATAACAGTTTTTCTAACAGTTTGAGTTATTTAAGCCAATTAAAATTTAATATATATTCAGGTAAAAAAGTGTCACTTTGTGTGCGAAATACGTCAATATGATTTGTAAAACATATATTCTCCGAACGATAGTCAGCTGACTCTGTACTTGTTTACACTAAGTAGCTTTTCAAAGAACAACTACATACTTTAAAAGCAAATATCGATAATGTGTTCAATTTTGCATACAAAAAAAACAACACTCAAACACTTACAATCATGATTTTGTTTGGTTTTATGACCAAATGAAATCATGCTCTTTGGACGATATTGTGTTGCTTCTACTTATTTGAGTAGAAAATTATATTTCCTTATATGACGACATTTTAGAAGACACACTCTTCTGTCATGTATTGATTATTTTTTGTATATAGAAACATAACCGCCCTAGACAATTTATGTCATCATAGGCGTTTTTTGTCAGACATTATGTAGCGGTAAGACGATTATGTCAAACATTCAGCAATGCGTTACTCAACAAAATGCCGTTATAGAAAATTGGGGGAAACTTGATCATTTCCATGACTTCTAATGATAGTAATATATATTATTTTTTGTTATATAATATTTTATTTCTGCTTTATTAAAGCCCTTCATGTTTATGAACTAGAATAGTTATAACGCTATTAAGTCGACGCATTTAACTGCCATATGTCGGCTTTCAAATAACAGTTGTCAGCAATATACAAAGTAACACGCACTAAATTGTGCTGTTCATTTCAAATGTTATTCATTGAATGATAAATATCGTATTCAAACACTTTAGTGTCACTTCCTTACATTGTAATTTAGGGTACATGAAATCAGACATTAAATGCGTTGCATATCTTCAGTTAACACACAATATACTTTTTCTTCGTTAGCTCGTATTCATTAATACTATGACAAGGCATGTGGTATTTACCTATTAACTTGATTGTAATGAAATGCATGTATGCACTTAAATTTGCCAAGTATATACTTTCTATCGTAATATGAAACTACTGGAATCGATGAGTAATTATTTTGCTAAATGAGATATACATATCTGCTCTGTAGTTTGTTATGGGCATGATGTATCTGTTGTGCTTATATTCGTGTAAATTAAAGCAGAATTTATTCACTCAAATCCTATTCAATTGAGTACTTTCCTTTACTGGTATTTTTATGACTTGCTTATCTACTGCCAGTTACTTATCACTGGTACAATATAAAAGCAATGGCCTATGCAGCATTCGACATAACACTAATTTTAAGTAAACGGCGATCTACACTGGTTCTCTCTTATTGTTTGTTTGCTGAATGGTGCAATATTTGCACGCAATTGTAGAAATACATCCAAGAAGCTTAATATTATATTTTTAAAAAACTTACTGGATCGTTATCAATTTTTAGGAGACAAACAACTCATGTCGATAACACGATTCATTGATTATAAAAAACAAATGAAGCATATGTTCACAACGATTATGTTTCGCAACAGCAAAATATTTTGCATTTCGATTGTATAAATTGCTTTACCTAGACTTCCACCTTAATCCAAATAATAATCGATTTAACAATCATCTTCCATGTATACATGTATGTTAACGTAAAATCCAATTCACATATGGCCACATTTGGTCACGGATACATACTAGTGTAGTGAGATGTTACGTTAAATAAAAACGGTCGATATCATTCAATAACAAGTGCACATTAGTATTTACATCTTTGAACCTGTCTTTAAAAATGTCATTTCGTTCAGAGCCTTAATGCATTTGAGTAGAGTCAGAACAGCAATCCGGCTTGCATTATTTGGATTCCGTGGGCATTCGCTTGTAAAAATATATAACAACACGATTAACAGCCAATTGAGACTTGTCATCGTGAACTCGACATTAATACCGTGCATAATGTGGACACGATTTATTATAACCCGACAGGATGTGCTGTTATGGGGGAAATAATAAAGTCAAATCCTGTACTTGTTCTTGTACTTTTATTACCCAGAAAATCTTGTTAGGCTTTCAACATTAAGAACACACACATCTGCCTAGTGATTTTCTTTCAAAGTGCTACATGTTATTAAAGATAAGTTTTCAATTAAGCAAATTCCCATAGTGCCCCATGATAAACGACCAACTTTCTTGCCTTTTTATGTAGATTGTAAAAGCCATCTACCAATTTAAAGGTGTATTTCTCTTATTTTTTAAACATATGAATGGAAATGGTGCCTCATTTACATATGATATAATTCCATTAACATAAATGCACCCGCTCTCATTTAACAGGTTTCGGACCTAGAATTTCGTTACAAGCCAAGTACCCTAATGAACGCATACACCGACGTTGGGAACATTTCAATGACAAAACTATACAGAAACATATAGGAAAAAAACATTACAGCAAATGCTAAAAGTTTTTTTAAAAGAAAAAATGCAGTCTTTAAATAGATGATGGAGGGATTCAAAATGATTTAGTTAAATGTAATATGTAGACACGCTTAGCTGTAGACACGTCCTATTGGTGTGTGTACACATTAACTACGTTACCGTTGACATACTAGCTTTCTCAAAAGTTCATGCAGTTAAAGAACGAATGCGTTCAATACCAATGCAGCCATGCAATAAACAGTAACGCTGTTTTGCAGGTTATTTGTCAGTCAATCTCTTATGGATGGCTAAGAGCTTATGGGTCGATTCTAATTTACATTATTTCAAACGATAATGACGACGGATAATTTGAGTTCGCATGTGTGTTTTTCCTGTTCTGTTCCAGTGGTCTCGGACCGTTAAATAAATGATTTGGATTTTTGACTTATGCTTTGGATGGTCTTTTTTCGTCAGAAACTCTTTTATAAACCAAACACTAGCGTGTATCTGGGTAGTTGTGTAAATGCATGTCATATGTTACAGTAACATGCAACAACCGTATCACGTGACAGAACAAATGTACATAAAGACCAACTATGAAATACTTTAGTAGATATATCACATTGGCGATGAACAAAGAACCGTATAATAATGCCCATCGTTATAGGTGTGTGTGTGGTCACCATGCTGTCTAGAGCAGTTTGGCAAGATGCAAGGATCGAGTTACTAATAATATACATACAATATACAGACGCCCCTAAGAATGTGAATCAAACACATCAATTCAACATATAAATTAACGTGATGTTAATTTTGTTTGGCAAGTATAATTATACAAAACGCAAAATACTTTAAAGTCTTCGAATAACGAAACTGAATTTTAACAAATATATGTTTTGCGTCGACGTCAAGTTTAATCCGGATCATAGATAAATTAAAATAACATGAAAGGATTATTACATCGAGTGTATATAAACATAGCGACATAAAATAGGAACTATTACACAGTTTTGTATGTGCAGATTGGCAGGATTAATGTTATGACTAACAATGTTGAAAATCTCGAAAATGTCTATCAACCAATGGTGAAGATTAGCCCTTGCTTACAATTAAGAAGCGCAACAATCTTCATAAAATCGAACTTATTGTGAAGATATGTTTAAAAATGTCACAATCTTTGGGCATTATCTAGTATAATGCATTTTAAATGAAGTGTTTGCCCAAAGGGCAATCATATCATAAATAAATCTTTATTGCTTTACAGGTGTTGGTATTTAAGGGTCACAACTGTTTTGTTTACTTAACAAATTGAACACGCTTGCAATTATTCAAATGAACATGCGGATAAGTAACGGGGAATAGAAGTGCCAATAATGAATGATATCTTTAACGGGTATACCACTGCATATAACAAAAATAATTGCTTTTAGTGTTTTTGACAACTTTCAGTCAAATTATTATTTTCATAATAATCTTAATACGTGGATGTGACACTGTGTCCGGGGGAGGGGGCAATTAGTAGACGGTGGAGTTCCAGAGCGTTTAACGCATTGACATTTAACATCAGGTTCATCGGAGTCGAGTTCTTGGCATTCGTAGAATTGCTTTCTTAAATAACGAGATAGGATCATAACGGTTGTAACAACAGCCATTCCAAATCAATATCAATACTTGCATATTGTGATATTGGCGTGGTTAAAAGGCTTATGCATCCGCTTTTTTAAAAATGTTCTAGTCTCCAATCCTCATAATGTGTAATACTACATTCGGGATATCATGAATGACCGTTTTCTTTAGCAAGCTGCTTAGAACGGGTCATTATCTGACGTCGTGGCCGAGCAAACATACGAAACGCACACGTTGTAGTTATATTCATATGTGCATTAGGATACACGTTTTGTAATGAGCTTTGATGTCGTTGTTTTATTTATTTTTAATGTCCTACTTGTCATGATGATAAGCAGCCCTCATAAAAACACAATATCTCTTCATCACAATATGTGTGTCCTTTCTTTGGATACTTTATATATATTTATTCGTTGACATATAAAAAACTGAAACCTCAGTCTACATATTCAAAGCGTTGAGCAAATAAGACACGTTACGGAATGTCTCCAGCTGCTATCCCAGTATTGTTCAGACACAGTTAATAAATGCATATTAATATAATACTACAACACGCGCATTATTTAACAAGCATTCCTATCGGTTTCAAACATGCAACATAGAAACAGCTTGTCATATTGTAAAATAAAGTGCCCACATTCAAAGTAATTGTTGCCAAATAAAAGCAAACACATGCAATAAATACATTTCAGAAATGAGAAACGCAATTGAATTTCTCTTCAAGTGCGTATGGGCGTTAACAAATACATGTATACACTTGCATGTCATGTTGCTTTCTTCAGTATCATAAACTGAGTTTACACATTCTTTAATATAAACATTTTTAGCTGATGTAAAAGTAGTATATCACAATAATATATCATATTAATTAACACTTATTGTCGATCAATAATTCTGTTTAACGCATTCCTATATATTTTTTAATATAAAAAAATCGTTTACAGAGGTCATTGCATACCAATGTATGTATATAATTGTTATCATAACCATGTGTGTTAAATTAATTAAACGATATATTATGTTTCATTAAACATAATCCACTAGATCAAACTAACGCAATACATTTATCATTTAAATTTTCCACGAGCGACTTAATGTGTCAGCTTTAAATTATTTTAAATGCTATTTTTATAGCTCGTATTCTCTTAAGTATCATTGTAATCAGTTATGCTAGACGCCCAGACACTTCTAGGTCACATGCGAACTCAGGGGAGTTTTGTGTCGCTATATGTATGTAGTTTAGTATCCGTATTGTATTAATTTTGATTATGTTCTTGAAATAATACATATAGGATCTGGCACGAGTTGTCATATCATACCATATTTTATTAAACGAGTTAAGGAATTTTGTTAGTAATCAAGCCTTTGGCGAGCTTACTAACGAATTTCCTGGACGAGTTTATTAAAATATGGTATGATATGACAACGATTGTCAGATCTTCTTTATCACATGCTTTTAAATGAGCAAATTAAATAAATATTTACGCAAACATAGTGATAAATCCCGAATGTTGTTTACATTTCCTGACGTCATCTGACGTTGCAACGTCATTTCAGCAAAATAACAAAATGCGATTGGTCAATAAACGAAAACTAAGCTAATAAAAACGCATAAAAATGTTGTATTGCGAACATTGTATTACAAATCTTTTGTTAACAATTAAGAGACAGAAAACATGAATTTCATGATAAAGATATTACAGCTTTCGAATAAAAGTAAATCTAATGTAAACAGTTAAGAGGCAGGAAACTCTTATGAAGTTAATGCATTTAGAGCGGTCAAATAAAATCAATTCACTGGAACTGTATGTAGCATAAATATATTAACCCAAGTTTGTATCTCAATTCAAGTTTTAAATAAGCTATTGTATAGAAAATTTTAATTTGTTGTAATTGAGTTTTTCAAAATTCATACTGTTGCTTTTTATGGATGATGTTAAATAATTAAATGGGCAAACAATAAATAAAGTACATACATGTTCTATAATTGTAATTTATATGTAAAGAATATTATGCAATTACAGACTAGAAAGCAACTACATAATGATCATCGCCATTTAAATGGTGTTGATCTTATAGTGATATTGGAAATTGTAATATTCTTGTTTGGTTCTCAAAATAATGTCTGTTAAATTACTCTAATTATATAGTATCAGATGTCATATTTAATTCTTGAAGCATACTGTTCATTAAAAACGATGAAATGTTAGTCAATCATTGTTACAGTTGATGTCCTTATGGATGTCATCATTTGATATTTCAGGGATTTATTTCTAAAACGTTTTCTTAACAGCTTGAAACCTTTACCAATACAGCCTATCGACGTTAGTGACCAATACTAATCAGTGTTTTTGCATAAAACTTAATAAATGCATATTGGCTATGATATCGATTGTTCTATATGCGATACTTATATTGTTATATTGTCCCATTACAGGGATTCCTTTATTATATTTAGTTTTAAAAATATTTGTGGACGCTATAGTTTGTACACATGAATTATCAGTATGTAAGCGTACCACGCCCGCTCTGTATGTTGTTTTTCATTTGTTCACACAGTTAATCAATATGCAGAAACTGTATCGGGAAATGATTAATTGTACTTAAGGCATATTTGGTTACGTGCAATAATCCATACACTTATGTCGTATATAAACTTTTATTCACGAATGTCTTTGGAAATAAGTCAGCCCACGGGATGTGTTCCAATCGTTGCTAACATATGAACAGTCTATCTATTTTATTTTTACAAATAACAGTGCATTTGTATGCAACATAAAACTGTCTAATTATTACTCGACATAGCCATTTGACATGACGAATACCGTAGCTAAAATAAAACATAAATAGCAATTGCAATTCATGTTGGTAAAATTATTTGTGAACTTTACTATTTTTATTGTCCCTGTTTTACAGTGCGAATACAGTCGAAACTGACCTAACGGCCACCTGAATTCACCGGTCACCTGCAGACAACGGCCACTCTGGAATCCCCCGACAAAAACACTCTATATTACACTTGAATTTAACGGCCACCTGTCCATAACGGCCAACGGCCACTATATGCCACTCCGAAATTCATATTTGACCTGAAATCAACGGTCACGCGTCAGTCGTTTCGAGTCGCGAAAATCCAAAACACGGCACATCATGTGTCCGTCTATTTTGCGGTTAAAGAGTCTGATAGCGGTAATTGTCTTTGATATTATAAAAGCGGCCCGCTGCAAGTTAACAAATAAGGTGTTGAGACGGTTTGTTTTCCGGTGATAATTGTGGGGGTATCTTCAGAAGAAAATATGTCAGAGTTTGTGGCACGTTTAAAGTAATTATCGCTTATTAGATGACCGCTAATTAGTACATTGTACTAACAACATTGAGTATCGATTTGAAAATAACATTTTCGAATCATTCTTTAAAAGAGTCCCGCTTTTCAGACTTGTAAGGACGTGACGTCAACGGCGACAAGCTTTATTTACTGAATGAACGAGATGCATGAGTGAACAATTATACCAGCGTTGATAAAGTCATTTCTTTAGTTTAACAATATGAAATTAAATCAATCTATAAGATATTATTCTGTATTATTCAATGTACGCACGTAAGTTATTTCTGTTATTATGCTTACTTAACGGCAATGAGCCTTTGTTTTACACTGTATGCAAACGACTGGGTGGGGTAACGACGTAGCGATACTACCAACTGACAAACCATCTTAAAATTGTGATCCGAATTCAACGGTCACCTGTGGACAATGGTAACTTTGGTTATTTCCCTTGACTGACCGCTGTTCTCAATCAAGGTTAGACCTACTAGCATTTTCATCGGTTATCATCGGTAACAACTTCACCTTATAACTTAGAAACATTCACTTAAATATGATGAATTAAACATGTATAGCGTTTCCTATTAGTTCATGTATATGTTGGATACTAGGAATGCGTTGTGGTAGAGTCTTCGTTTAGTATAAAATGATGCATGATACCTTATCCTCAATAATCAGCATAGTAAAGTTTCTATATATTCCTTATCGGTACAAGTTTAAAATTGACGTGAGAAGTGTTTTATTTATTATTTGCATACACTGTATGTTCGATTGAACAGGTAAATGTGTATTACTGTATGGTCATTACTTGTATCGTTTCGCAAGCTCTATAATAATCTCGATATAACTGGTAAATTTCAATAAATACAGTTCTAAATTGAAATGTAAAATGTCGTTTTTTCTCAAGCATTCATTGACAGAGCCCATACGCTCCAATAAGGAATGATCTTGATACATAAAAAATGATATAGTAATACATTCAAATGCGGACAATTTGAAGTAGTTGCTTTGTAAACCTAATTTTTAAGCATCAATTAGAAAATATCACTGTTATAAAACTCTTTAAAGTAGTACAAATCATACAGTAAACAATTGTTTACTTTCTGGATATTACCATAAACATGTTTCTTAATAAAGATATAAAAAAAAATTACGCAAACGCTCATGAAAATGTCCTCAAATGAATGAAACAAAATGGCAAGGTATTGCTCCAGAAAGCAACGATCATCGATATCGGTATTCCTGTATTTGTACGTTAGGGCAGACGACTAACATTATAGCGTTTTGGCTGAAAATAAAGTTTTTATCTCAAACTGAACAATATTGGCCGTTTATATAATAATATTGTTGTATAATTTTCAGATGTACAATTAAAATGCTCGTTGCTATTCTTTAAAATACTTGTATATGCTACGCTTATTTGTTTGGCAGTAACAGTTATGTGATCTGAATAAATGTAGCTATATCCCATGACATGAATAGCACAAACAAACAATACTTTCTTTGTTAGTAAACACAAACTGTAACAAAAGTATGATTAAAAAATGAGAAAAAAAGCAACAATTATAATAAAATGTCATGTTCCTTCAAGCTGTTTATAAAAGAAATGCATTATGTATTGATACGAAGGAAATCATTATCATTACAAAAACACGCACAAAATGCAATCGTAATATTCAAAATTACTTACAAAATATACAATTTTTTCATCAAAATAATCGCACTAAATTAAGACAGTTTTGGTAACATACGTAAGGTTACAAGGTAAGTGGTAAATAAAGATTACTCGGCAAAATATTTATTTTTAATGTTAATTACGTTTCCTGGCAGTTTTTAATTATCATGATTTTCCTTTCAGTATTTATGTCTAGACAAGGCATCACATGTGTCAGTTATAAGTCATAACTTCAAATAATGGAAGCTTCAAGAAGCTTTATGAACAATGTGCACCAGGTTTTATACGGTTTCTGAAATTCAAATGACAGTTTGAGTAATTGAAGCCTATTAAAATTGAGTAAACATTCAGGTTAAAAAGTTCCACTTTGTGTGCGAAAAACGTCAATATGATTTGTGAAACTCCTCTGAACGATAGTCAGCTGACTTAACTTGATTAAACTAAGGAGAATTGTCAAGATTAATTTAACACTTTAAAGGCAAGTATCGATAATGCTTTTACTTTTGCATACAAAGAAACAACAACAATCTTTCCATCGTGATTTTGTTTGATTTTATGACCAAATGAAACCATGCTCTTTGGACGATATTTTGTTGCTACTATTTATTTGAATGAAACATTTTATTTCCTTATATAACGACATTTTAGCAGACGTATTCTGCTGTCCAGTATTGATTATTATTTTTATATTGACACTTAACCGCCCTTTGCAATTTATGCCATCATTAGATATTTATTCCAGACACTATGTAGCGGTAAAACAATGATGTCAAACATTCAGCAATTCGTTACTCAGCCAAATGTGTTTATAGAGAAGCGGCGTATGGCAAGCGGTTCGACGCATAATCCCAAGAAACTAGGTTTCTCATGAGAACCTAGGTTCTCAGAATGAGAACTTAGGTTCTCAGAATGAGAACGTAGGTTTTCAAATGAGAACCTAGTTTCTTGTGAAAACCTAGGATACCAAACGAGAACTTAAGTTCTCAGAATGAGAATGAGAACCTAGGTTCTCATGAGAACCTAAGTTATATGTGTCTATGAGAACCTAGGTTCTCATGAAAAGCCTAGTTTCTCATGAGAACCTAGGTTCTCAAGCGTAAACCAAGGTTTTCAAATGAGAACCTAGGTTCTCATGAGAAACCTGGATTCTTGGGATTTCATAAACCTTGGTTCTCATGAGAACCTAGGTTCTCGTGAGAAACCTGGTTTCTTGGGATTTCATAAACCTAGGTTCTCATGAGAACCTAGGTTCTTATGAGAACCTAGGTTCTCATGAGAAACCTAGTTTATTGGGATTATGCGTCGAACCGCTTGCCATAATTAACCTCCAGTTGTCTCCCATTGCTTGGTACACGCTGGCGGCATATGTGTAAAATGAATAGAAATAGGCGTGAAACCGCGAATGTTTCTCCCCAAGAGCATTTTCTGGACAATGTTCAGACAATGCTCAGTAATATTCTACGAAACTTATCTGTTGAATATTTGTGACAACAGGCATAAGCCGTCGGTGACCGCCTTTTGTTCATGTTTCCGTGCATGGGTGTTCTTGAGGAATGAAATTAGTAAAGTAATCGGTCGACATTGGTCTGAACACGTTAATAAAAAATTGAACTGTTTATGAAATACATCTTTAATTGTAAATATTATTTTGAGACTAAAAATTCAGATCAATCGTTACATAATACATTGTTACAGCATTAAATGAGTTTCGAATATTCAGTTCCCTTGTTCGGGCCTCAAACGACTGTACGGTACAGTTTTCTATTTTAAGTATGTCTGTGACCTACATGTAGGAAGCAATCATTATGGTATAAAATACAAGTTTTATCTCTATTTATTATGTGTAATAATGTATTATTCAATCGTAAGATATCGGCAACACTACAAGACAAACTTATGCGCTAAAGACTTTGCAAACATATTTCAATAACTTGAGATATCTGCAAAAATAAAGTTCTTAACGGCGTGCTTTCATTCTGTCCAGCCCGTGTGTAATCATATGTGAACCCCATTGATCCTGCGCCCTGAATAATATGTGTCCCGTATTCCAAATGAGCAAATTTACGCCGTCCGACGCGTAATTCTGAAAACCTAGGTTCTCTGAAAACCTAGGTTCTCAGAGAACCTAGGTTTTCAGAGAACCTAGGTTTTCAGAGAACCTAGGTTCTCAGAGAACCCAAGTTTTCAAAGAACCTAAGTTCTCATGAGAACCTAGGTTCTATGAGAACCTTGGTTCTCATAATGAGAACCTAGGTTCTCGTAGGAACCTAGGTTCTCTGAAAACCTAGGCTCTCAGAGAACCTTGGTTCTCAGAGAACCTATGGTTCCCAAATGAAAACGACGGATAAGGCAAGCAGTTCCACGCATAATCCCAAGAAACTAGGTTTTTCATGAGAACCTAGGTTCTCATTTGAAAACCTAGGTTCTTATTTGAAAACTTGGGTTCTTGAAGCCATGTGCAATCTTCAAGCGAGAACCTAGGTTCTCATTCTGAGAACCTAGGTTCTCATGAGAAACCTAGTTTCTTGGGATAATGCGTCGAACCGCTTGCCATAGCGGCGTAAACTTGATCAATGCCATGATTTCTGAAAAAAGTAATATCGATTATTGTTTTTGTTATATAATATATGATTTCTGCATTATTGAAACCTTTCATGTTTGTGCACTAGAATAGTTATAACGCTATTGAGTAAACGCGTTTAAATGCCATAAATCGGGTTGGCATTAACAGTTTTCCTCAATATACAAGGTAACACGCAGTTTCTTGTGCTGTTCCTTTCAAATGTCAATCATTGAATTTTAACTATCGCATCCAAACGCTCTAGTGTCACTTCCTTACGTTGTAATTTAGGGTACAGAAAATCGGAAATTATATGCGTTGCATTTATTGAATGTACACACAGTATAGATTTTCTTGATTAGTTCATGTCCCTGAATACTATGACAAGGTATGTGATATAACCCTATTGACTTGATTGTAATGAAATGCATGTATGCACTTAAAATTTGCCAAGCATATTCTTTCTATCGTTATTAAACTACTGGAAACGATTATTATTAACGAGTCATTATTTTGATAAATGAAATCTACATATCTGCTATGTAGTTTGTTATGTGCATGATGTATATTTTGTGCTTATATTCGTGTTAATAAAAGCAGATTTTATTCACCCAAATCCTATTCAATGGAGTACTTTCCGTTACTGGTATTTTATGACTTGCTTATCTACTGCCAGTTACTTATCACAGGTACAATTTAAAAGCAATGGCCTGTGCAGCATTCGACATAACACTTTTTTAAAGTCAACGGGGACCTGCACTTGTTCTCTCGTATTGTTTGTTTTCTGAATGGTGCAATATTTGCACGCAATTGTATAAATACATTCGAGAGAAGCTAAATATTAAATATAAAAAAACCTTACTGGATCGTTAAAATTGTTTAGGACACAAATAAATCATGTCGATAAGACGGCTCATTAATAAAAAAACAAAAACAAATGAAATATAGATTCACAACGATTATGTTTCGCATTAGCAAAATTTTTTGCATTTCAACTTTATAAATTGCTTCACCTAGATTTCGACATAAGTCGATATAGCAATCGATATAACAATCATCTTGCATGTAAACATGTATGTTAACGCGAAGTCCGATTCAGATATGGTCACATTTGGTCACGGATAAACACTAGTGTAGTAGAATGTTATGTCTAATAAAAACTGTTGATATCATTGAACAACACATGTACATTAGTATTTATATATTTGAACCACTCTCCAAAAATGTCATATCATTCGGAATCGAAGACGTGTACCTTAATGCATTTGAGTAGAATCAGAACAGCAATCCGGCTTGCATTATTTGAATTCCGTGGGCTTGTAAAAATATATAACAACACGATTACCACCAAATTGAGACTTGTCTTCGTGAACTCGACATAAATAACGTGCATAACGTGGACACGATTAATTATAACCCGACCAGATGTACTGTTATGGGGGAAATAATAAAGCCAAATCCTGTACGTTTTCTTGTACTGTTGTTACCCAGAAAATATTGTTAGGCTTTCAACATTAAAATAACACACACATCTGCATAGTGATTTTCTTTCAAAGTGCTACATGTTATTACAGATTAGTTTTCACTTAAGCGAATTCCAATAGTGCCTCATGATAAACGGCCAACTTTCTTGCCTGTTTTATTGCAGATTGTGAAAGCCATTTACCAATGTCAAGATGTATTTCTCTTATTTTGAACGTATGAATGGAAATGGAGCCTTATTTACCTATGACATAATTCCATTCACATAAATGCACTCGCTCTCATTTAACAGGTTTCGGATCTGGAATTTCGTAAAAAGCTAAGTACCCTATGGAACGCATATACCGACGTTGGGATCAATTCAATGACAAACGCTATTACAGAAACACATAATAAACATAACAGCAAATGGTAAATGGCTTTTTTAAAAGAAGAACAATAGGAAGTCTTTAAATAGATCATGGATGGATTAAAAATGATTTAGTAAAATGTTATATGTAGACACGCTTAGCTTTAGACACGTCCTTTTATTGTTTGTACAAATTAATTACGTTACCGTTGACATACTAGCTTTCTCAAGAATTCACGCTGTCAAAAACATATGCGTTCAATGGTGACCATGCAAAATACAAAAAGGCTGTTTAGCATGCTTTTTGTAAGTCAATCTCTTATGGATACAAAAGGCTTATTGGTCGATTCTAATTGGCATTACTTGAAACGATAATGACGACGGATAATTAGAGTTCGCATGTGTTTTCCCTGTTCTGTTCCAGTGGTCTCGGACCGTTAAATAAATGATTGGGGTATTTTGGCTCTGGATGGTCTTTTTTCGCCCGAATCCCTTTTTTAATAAGCCAAACACTAGTGTTTATCTGGGTAGTTTTGTGAATGCATGTCATATGTTACAGTAACGTGCAATAACCGTATCACGTTACATACCACATGTACATAAAGACCAACTATGAAATACTTTAGTAGATATATTACACTGGCGATGAACGATGAACCGTATAATAATGGCCATCGTTATAGGTATGTTTGTGGTAATCTTGCTGTCTAGGGCAGTTTGGCAAGATACAAGGATCGTGTTACTAATAATATGCATAAAACGATTATTCACTTAGCGTTGTCAAAATGAAGACGCCCATAGGAATGCGAATCAAATACATCCATGCAACATATAAATTAACGTGATGTTCTATTTTTTTGCAAATTCATCTATACAAAACGGAAAATACTATCAGTCTTCGATTAACGAAACTGGATTTCAACAATTATATGTTTTGCGTGGGTGTCATGTTTCATCCGGATCATAGATAAATGGAAATGACATGAAAGGGTTGTTACATCGAGTGTATGTAAACATAGCGACAGAAAATAGTAACTAATCCATGCAGGTATATCATATACATCGGCATTGTACTCAGTTTGAAACATCGCAGCTTTTGCCCTAAGAATAATCAAATCATAAATAAATCTGATTAGCTTCACAGGTGTAGTTATTTAAGTGTCACTTCTGTTTTGTTTGCTTAAAAAAATGAACACGCTTGAAATTACTGAAAATAACATACGGATAAGTTACGGGGAACAAAAGTGGAAATAATGAACAATATCTTTAAAAAGGAATACAACTGCATCAAATAATTGCTATTAGTATTTTTGAAAACTTTCAGTAACATAATGATTTCCATAATTATTTAAATATGTGCATGTGACACTGTTGTCGGGGGGGGGGGGGTTGACAATATGTAGATGTGAGATCAAATCCACTTAACGCGTTGACATTTTACCTCAGGTTCATCGGAGTCGAATTCTTGACATGCATAAAAGTGCTTACTTACATTTCGAGATCATTGCATTACCGGTTGTACCAAACGCCATTCCAAATCAATATCAATACGTGTATATTGTGATATTTGCCTGGTTAATAGGCTTATGCATCCGCATTTTTCTACGTTTTCTAGTCTCCAATCCTCATTATGTTTAATACCACATCCGGAATATCATGAATGACCGTTTCCTTTAACAAGCTGCTAAGAGTGGGTTATTATTTGACTTCATGGCCGAGCAAACTTGCGAAACGTACACGTTGTAGTAATATTCATATGTGCATTAGGATACACGTTTTGTGATGAGCTTTGATGTCGTTGTTTTATTTATTGTTTAAGTCCTTACTTGTCATGATGATAACACAGCCTTCAGCGAAAACACAATAGCTCTTTATCTCAATATGTGTTTCCTTTCTTTAAATAATTTATATCTATTTATTCGTTGACATCTACAGTACAGAAACCTCAGCTTTCATATTCTAAGCGTTGAGCAAATAAGACGATTCACGTAATGTCCCCAGTTATCTCAATATTGTTCAGACACAGTTAATAAATACATAGTAATATAATACTACAACACGCGCATTATTCTACACGCATTCTTATCGGATTCAAACACGCAACCTAGTCACAGCTTGTCATTTTGTAAAATAAAGTGCACACATTCAAAGCAATTGTTACCAATTAAACACAAAATAAATACATACAATAACTTTATTTCAGACACGAGAAACGCAATTTAATGTATGTTCAAGTGCATATAGGTGTTTATGAATACAAGTTTAAACTTGAAAGTCATGATGCTTTTTTATGCCCCCGAAGGAGGGCATATAGTGATCGGACCGTTCATCCGCCCGTCCGTCTGTCTGTCTGTCTGTCTTTTCGTCACACTTTGCGTTTAGGTTTCTGCGTTAAGTTTCGAAAAATGCGCATAACTTGTCTCTTCACATAGCAACTTGATATTTGCTGGTATTATAAATTGAGTTGACACATTCTTTAATATAAACATTTTCATCTTATGTAACGGTAGTATAACACAATTAAACAGTTTATTAATAAACATTATTATTCATTGCAAAAAGATTATAAATATGTAGCGTTGATTAAGACATGTAATGTTTGCTTGTATAGTTCCGTAATGTTTATTTTAAAACCGTTTATTTTGTTTTGTTAAATAGTTTTATTTACGTTTCTTGAACTCGTTGTTTGTGTCTTTTGTTAAAGCTCGCAAACATTATAATTCAGTTTTTGCATTTCAAACAATACAGTTATTGCTAAGCTGTATGCTATCTAGAGATATCATATCATATCTATCAATTATATTATCTAAATCGGTATGCTGGTTAATTATATACACGACTTCGGATTTTGAGGTAAAAGATCAGAGGTCTTAGTCCGATGGTCATGCAATAGCAGATTTCAAATATCTTGACACCGCTTTGACCTGCCATCACGCACATGTATATGTAATGAGGTTAATTGTTTGGCAAAAAGAGACCTATTATTTTCGATGAAAACAGGGAAACTATCAAAGCTACATCATTTGTTACACAATAACTAGATACAGTTTTTCCTATTGTCATCTAAATTGAAATGTTGATTACATGGGAATAATAAAGGAGCCTATCATTTATCAGGTGAAAAAGACTTAAACGATTAAGGTGTAACTCACGCTTATAACATGCACATGTTTGCACGTTATATCTAGAGGATTTGTAGGCTCATTTACATTAGTATGTTTGTTAATTTTAAAGACCCCTAATGGTATTCAAATGAAAAAATCAAACAAATGGTGTGGTCATCTGTTAAACAATACATGCTTGTTTGAATTGGCAGAACACATGAAGATCTTGCCTTATGTATAATAGCATGCGTTTATAAACTGTAGTTTATAAAACTTATTATTGTATGTGTCAAATATTTTGTTGTTTTATAAATTGATCACAATTAAACGATATATTCTGTTTCATTGACCATAATACACTAGATCACACCAACGCACTACATTTAGCATTTTAACCTTTCACAAGCGACTAAATGTGTGAGCTTCAAATTATTTCAATTGCTATTTTTAGTTCGTTGGGAACTACTTTGGCTAAGAGCAAGTTTTGCAAGTCGGTCTGCTCTTAACTACGCTAAAAACAATAACCACCGCATCTGCCGCACAAACTTCACCACTGGTACACTGCAGACAGTGAGTATGTGTATGTAATCAATAGTGTTTAACAGCTTGTGCGACGACATTGGCCAGTTTGTCATTGAAATATGTACATATTGGCAGTGTTCAGGGAAAACGGGGCTTATTGCATGTCAAATAAGTGGTGTCCTGTTCACACTTATTAGCATGTGCAGTGCGCACAAGCTGATCAAGGACGACACTTTCTGATGTAATGGTGTTTTCGTTTAAAGAGGGTCTCTGGTACTGGGATGACAATTAATACATATGCGATTAGCCCTGTTTTTCCAAAATGAAGCTTAAATTATCTTTTCTATTCATGATGTGAAAAAAAAGATAAAGTGATAATAACTTCAAAATAACCTCGCTGACAAGGCAAATAAACAATATTACTTTTAAATCAAATAAACAACCAATGAGTTCTAAACTTTTACCATGTTGCATTTTTTAGTAAACATCTAAAAGGGACCTTTCACAGTTTGTCATTCAATACTTAATATTAATAACTGTAAACATTGGATCTGAAAATCTCAATTAAAAAAAAAAGAATTAAATTAAACAAACAAAAAAAGTTACCCTCAACTGGTCTCGAACCACGAACCCCTGGAATACAAGTCTATGGTTTAGACCTGTCGGCCATATGTGTAATGAGAGATGTATTTTATACTTAATACAAACAATCCTCGTAGTATGAAAATATATAAAGACAACAACAGAGCTCTCCAAATTATTAAATCGTTTAATTTTGTCAATTAACCAAAACGTGAAAAGGTCCCTTTGATTTTTTCAGACTTGCAAATTGAATGAGTTCAATACACTGTCAAATCTTACACAATGAATAACTTATATGTTTAGTGGTTGCCTGATAGTCTGGGATAAGAAGATTTAAGCCCAGGAAATCATTTTCAAAAGTTGGTAACAGTTGGGCTTAAAAGCAAAGCAACTAGCTTTTTCAAAGTTTGAAACACCTCAATCCAATTAAACATAGAATACAAATTGGCGACTGTGGATCAATTAGGATATGATTCGATTTCGGCGCACAACAAGACATGATGCATCAAAAGTCTGTCATGTCGGCAAAATTGTTGCTCAATAATTTAAAGAAAATAAATAAAGTATTAGATACACATAACACAACATGTACATGATTCTAGGCTTGTTATTCTTTAGCAAGGCAACAAAATTCTAAAAATGGTTGCCAGTGCAGCATCCAATTGCGAAAAAAGAGACATATTGTTGTTATTTTGTCTAAGTTATCTCTATAACATAAATATGAGGATAAACAGTTCACCCACCTCTCGACCTGTGCTTTAAGACTCACTATTTATATATTTGAATGGCTTGTGTTCATTTCAAACTTGCGATATAAAAAGCTTTTACATAGTTTTGAAAGCTGAGTTGCGTCTTAGATGATGCAATAGCGAACAACTTCAGTGCTTTCAGAGTTTTGATTATAGTTCGTATTCTCTTACGTTGCCTTGAAATCAGTTATGTTAGACACCCACACACCTCTAGGTCACGTGCGAGGTTAGATTCCTCTCGCTATATGTATATAATTTAGTATCCGGATTTTATTGCTTTTGATTATGTTCTTTAAATAATAGGATTAAAATAACAACAAACACATGTTGTGAAATGAATTATTAAAACAATGCGGGGCAATTAGACGAGTGAAGATTTAGAAAACGAATTTCGCTTTCAATAGTTATTTAAGTAGGCAAAAAAGTGATCAGACGTTCGTCGCAATCACCGCATCGTAAACGCGCGAAGGTTGTTAAAGCCGTCTAACAACTGATCAATTTATTGTGGTCCTAAAATATCATGCAACACTTGCAACGTTTATGAACTTATTCAAAATGCTTTAGGGCCCATGTGACCTGTGATTGTTAATATAATCGATAATGACATATGTACTTGCATGTGAAATTTTATTTCAGTCTGGGGGTCTTACGTTAACCACAAAAGCCACAAATGAATTAATTTAAAACGACAAAGATAAATGTTGATGTTGTCAGTTAGATGACATGGAACTCATTATAAAGGAATTACAGCTGCCGAATAAAAGTAAATCTCATGTAAACAGCTTACAGAGAAAACTCATAATGAAGTTAATGCATTTAGAGCTTTCTCGTTCAATGAATGAACTGAACTGTAAGTAGCATAAACTGTATCAACCCACGTTGGTATGTTCACGCAATTGTTAAATGATTTATTATAGAGAAAATAAAACTAACAAGAATGTGTTATTGTTGCGTTATTCCTCTAAATATGCCATTTATAAATGTTCATATAAATACTGTACAAGCTCTTATCAATTATATCTTAACAAAAACGATAATTATTTGTTGTAATTGAGAGCTGCAAACTGCATTTTTTAAGGTTGATACTAAAATAATAAAATGAACAAACACTAAATAAATTACATACATGCTATATTATTCTAATATATATGTAAAAAATTTATACAATTTCTGACTAGAAAGCAAATTTAAATGGTGTTGTTCTTCTTGTGATATTGCAAAGTGTATTGTTCTTGTTTGGTTCTTTAAATAATTCTTCTTTCATTACTCTAATATATAGTATCCGATGTCATATAATTACTGTTGAAGAATACTGTTCTTTAAAAATGATGAAATGTAAGTCAATGATTGTTAAAGTTGATATCCTTTTTATGTGACATATTTGATATGTAGGTGCTGCTTTTCCACAAGCGTTTTCTTTGCATCTAAAAACCTGTGCCAGTACAGCTTACTTTAACCCATTTATGCCTAGCGTATAGAAAAAAGGCCTTGGCAAACAGCGTAGACCCAGATGAGACGCCGCATGATGCTGTTTACTTAAAGGAATTTCTGTAAGAAATATTCTAAACATAGAAATAAATATACTAGACATCCCTAATTTTGGAAAAAAATTGAACCAATTTAGAAGGATGGGAGAGTCCACCAGGCATAAATGGGTTAAGTCCATTAAAATGTCAATTACGGATCACGTTATCGACGTTATTGACACATACTAATGAGTGTATCTGCATAATACTTCATACATGCATATTGGATATGGTATCATTTGTTCTATATGCGATACTTGTTCTATTGTTAAATTGCATGAATCCTTTATCATATTTATTTTAACAAAGCTATATGGACTCTATAGTTTGTACACATACATTAATATTATGTGATTATTTTAATCGAAACAACCTCACAAGTTTGCAAAAAAAAGTCATTTGTTCATACATTTAATCAAGATACAGCAATTGTATCGGGAATTCTTGACATTGTAAGCAATGTTTATGTGGCTACTTGCAATAATCCAGACCGTTTGTCGTATAAAAAGCTTACTTGAAATTATGCATTGAAGCCTAGTGCATTACATGAGAAATTTAAGAGCTGATTCCTATATTTTCACTATTTTTCGTTAATTTCTATTAGTACGTGTTTTCCTGCAGATTAATTCAGATTTATTCCGCCTCATGTCGAACGGATGATGTACACTGAAAAAAACATATGCTACACAAACAAGATACTAATGATTAAACATACATATGATTCATGAACTGTTGTCGCTAGATAGATTACCGTAATATTCGTGTTTGAAGAGAAAATGTTTAACATTCATTTCGAGAGTATGTATATGATATATTATTACACTGATCGTTTATCGTTAATATTACAAATGAGTATTTAGGGCATTGTAGCAAAATTCACGGAAGACATGTATACAACAATTATACATATTAATAAATGTTTATTTTGTTAAACAAATATCAACTTTAGTGATATAAAAATAATCATAGAATACTGAACATACGGACGGGACCAATTACGTTAGGCACCCTCATTATAAGGATCGAACTCCTAACATTTAGCTAACTTCTTTCAGCCTCACGATTTTGCTTGTTTTAATTCCAGACAGTTTTGCAATAAATCGTATTTTATTGTACAACAACAGCTGTCAGTATTAGATTATCACGAACAACATAACTGGAAGTTTCATGGTCATGACATATTTAAAGACATATGTCCATAATTGAAAAATTGTGCGATGGTTTTCATAATATGCTAAGTTGTCGAATAGGAATAGCTTAGATATTTAAACTTAACAATTCAGACACTATATATAAGCTAAATTTATATTTATTTGTGTGTCGTCACATAAAAAAGTTATTTTTTGGGCAACAAGACCCAACATTAAACAAATCCCAAACGCGACCATGTTATGAATGGTTCGTTCTTATCTTCCTGCAGAAATTTAGCTGGTTCTTTCATATTCGACTGAAAACCAGT
>NC_068370.1:23008697-23031197 GCF_020536995.1 Dreissena polymorpha
CAAAGCGCATAAAAGACGGATTTTTACCTTGTAACCACCACATGTATTCTAATTGGCATATATAAAATATGTTTCTTATTAATACTTAAATTTACTATGCCATGTATTTCATTTCAAGGTTTGTGGCTTTAATAATATACTGTAATTGCCCTTTGAACATTTTCGTGATACATTTTTGTCCCGGGAATTTCTCGAAAAAGACACGTCTAACTTACGTATTTCCGGTTGACATTGATTATTTTGACAGACCATACTGTTATATAATTCATGGCATGGATTAACCCATTTGCCACAGGCTTTTATCTAGACATAGTTGTTATAAACAGGAAGTTTCTTGTCTACATTTCGTACGAGATGTTAATATTCCCGGAGTAATCGTTGTCATACAGACAACGTAAGATAATACTCAATCAGATCTCGGAAAATCATGCTTATAAAGACATCTGAGCATACAGATCGCAAGAACATCAGGTCATCAAGGTCGCAACGACATCGGGAGTCATGGTCGAAACGACATCGGATCATCATGGTCGCAACGACATCGGAGGATCATGGTCGCAACGACATCGGGTCATCATGGTCGCAATGACATCGGGGCATCAAGGTTGCAACGACATCGGGGAATCAAGGTCGCAACAATATCAGAGCATCATGGTCGCAACGACATCGGAGGATCATGGACGCTACGACATCGGACCATCAAGGTCGAAAGACATCGGGGGTCATGGTCGAAACGACATCGGAGGATCATGGTCGCAACGGCATCGCAGCATCAAGGTCGCAACGACATCGGAGCATCATGGTCGCAACGACATCGAAGCATCATGAACGCTACGACATCGGATCATCAAGGTCGAAAGACATCGGGGGTCATGGTCGCAACGACATCGGAGGATCATGGTCGCAACGACATCGGGGCATCATTGTCGCAACGACATCGGGGCATCAAGGTCGCAACGACATCGGGGCATCAAGGTCGCAACGACATCGGGGCATCATGGTCTCAACGACATCGGAGCATCATGGTCTCAACGACATCGGAGGATCATGGTCGCAACGACATCGTGCCATCAAGGTCGTAATGACATCGGGGCATCAAGGTCGCAACGACATCGGGGCATCAAGGTCGCAACGACATCGGAGCATCATGGTCGCAACGACATCGGAGCATCATGGACGCTACGACATCGGAGCATCAAGGTCAAAAAACATCGGGATCATGGTCGCAACGATTCCGGGCCATCATGGACGCAACGGCATCGGGGCATCAAGGTCGCAATCACATCGGGGCATCAAGGTCGCAATGACATCGGAGCATCATGGTCGCAACGACATCGGGCCATCATGGTCGCAACGATATCGGGGCATCAAGGTCGCAACGACATCGGGGCATCATGGTCGCAATGACATCAGAGACTCATGGTCGCAATGACATCGTTTCATCATGGTCGCAACGGCATCGGGTCATCATGGACGCAACGACATCGGGGCATCAAGGTCGCAACGACATCGGAGCATCATGGTCGCAACGACATCGGAACATCGTGGTCGCAACGACATCGGAGCATCAAGGTCAAAAGACTTCGGGGTCATGGTCGCAACGATTCCGGGCCATCATGGACGCAACGGCATCGGGGCATCAAGGTCGCAATCACATCGGGGCATCAAGGTCGCAATGACATCGGAGCATCATGGTCGCAACGACATCGGGCCATCATGGTCGCAACGATATCGGGGCATCAAGGTCGCAACGACATCGGGGCATCATGGTCGCAATGACATCAGAGACTCATGGTCGCAATGACATCGTTTCATCATGGTCGCAACGGCATCGGGTCATCATGGACGCAACGACATCGGGGCATCAAGGTCGCAACGACATCGGAGCATCATGGTCGCAACGACATCGGAACATCGTGGTCGCAACGACATCGGAGCATCATGGTCGAAACGACAATTGAGCATCATCACATTTCGTCTCTAGAACTCTTTGTCTAGTACCAGGAGCGATTCACGTGCATCTTGATGGTAGCAAATTTGCGTAATACCATCGACTATGAATGTACATATTCGTTTTGCAAAAATATAATTTTTATAGAAGAGATATGGACCTTTTTATTAGACAGCCACTTGTCTGATAGTAATGTTAATAACGATAGAAAGGTATAATTATATCTCATTCCATTTTTGGATATTTTATTTTTAGACCTTTGCGACATTAATTAATTGGTCACTTTTCCTATTCTTATGGTTATATGAGAATTAAATGGTGTGCATGTCTCAAACGATAATGTCAACGTATAATTGTATTTATATGTAATAGTGCGTGTTACCTCTGCTCTTCTTACCAACGCACATTACCGGTGTAAGTTCTTACTATATGGTTGGCAATTATATTAACGACAAATAATTTTCTTCAGTAATTCATGATATATTCGTCACATGCCTTTACAGTTTCCTTCACATATGTCACATACAAAACGATTCGTCTTTTTTATTATGTGGAGAATGTAGACATCCCTTGGAAGATGTTTTTAATTTTCATACATTTAGATAAAAAGCGTAATTCGTGCATGCTAAACGCATTGGTGTGTAATACAAGTGATTAATCGAAACACGTGTATTACGAATAATGCAGCCGCCTTTGAAATTGTGTTTTGCTGATCACCCAAATTGTAATTTCTTAAATGTGAACACAGTATTAGCATACATTTTTATTGTGGCAATAGAGCCGTCGTGGTTGTACGGGACTTGATGCGAAAGATAGTTCGTTTTATTGTTATGACCTATTTTATTTTGTTATTATGATACACAATCATGACCTGTTCACATAAAAGCAAACAATAAATGTACAAGAATAGGAACTAGAGCAGTCCAATGACATTCCAGCTCAGCTTTACCCTTTTTTCACCAAACGTCTCGGTTTATGTAACTAAAATTCCTAACGCCGTCTACGCAGAATACAAAATTAACGTTTCGAATCGTAGATATCCTTTCGCTACAATTTTTCCCTCGATATTCACATTCGTATGTAACAACATATGTGTTTTTCGTCGTATATAAATTCAATCGTTGTAACGGTCAACTAGAAATGACTTGAAATTTTGCGACATGATGTCTGCCTGATGTCACGCGGGTGAGGTTTGGTCTTGTGACATGTTTATGTAAAGCAGGTTGGAGTTCGTTCCTCTGAGTACGTTTTAAGCCTATGTTCGTGCAAAAAATACTCAATTACTTGTTCTTGTTTGGACTTCAGTTCGCGCACAAAACGCATTTTTAAACATACAGACGCATGGTGTAAATACGAACCGCTATATTAATCAAATTAATCGTTAATGATCATATATGTAAACAATCATGATTCTTAAATACTACACATATAAATAAATGTATATTGGAGAGATGTGTTTAATTGTATCCGTGCGTCATTCCGTCGATCTGTCAATTAATTAGCCCACCGTCTCACATGGTTTTTGTTTAATAATAATGGAATAATATTCATCATATCAATTTCATATCGCTGGTGATAGGTTTAATGAAGAAAAAATGCCGATCAATATATTGTCATTCAATGTCAGTAGGATCACTTATGAAATAACTTGTTTATACTTTTCATTGATGACATTAACCGATGTATGCCTAGCGTCTAGAAAAAGACCTTGGCAAACAGCGTAGACCCAGATGAGACGCCGCATGATGCGGCGTCTCATCAGGGTCTGCGCTGTTTGCTTAAAGGAATTTCTGTAAGAAATACTTTAAATATATAAATAAATATACTAGTCATACCTATTTTTGGAAATAAATTGATCCAATTTAGAAAGAATGGAGAGTCCACTAGGCATAAATGGGTTAAACAAAAGTCTGTCTCACTACTTTTTTCACTAGTGTTACTTAGTGATTGGTTGCCGATCTGTTCAATATATGATTTTAAAGCCTTGGGATTGTTCTATCTTGAGAATATGTCTTATCTTAATTAGTAATTAGAATGTATAAATACCCCTATATGTTGTTAGATAAGTATGCCATTAATTAATGGAAAACGACTTTTGAACCCGCGGAAAGAATTACACTGTATCCCTTATTTACATACTGAATGTATACCCAATGAATTCATCAATCGCATTTCCCATTATTTTGTACGCTGACTTTCAAAATAGCTGATATTTATAGTTGGATAAAAATCCAACCTAATTTAATTATGTTAGCGAACTACACTTTCCAAACTAATTAACATATGTTAGCAAACTTCACTTTCGTTCTAAAAGCATGTTATTGTAGATTTTGTATAATACCTTTTTCACTTATTCATGACTTACACACATGACTTTACTATTGTAAAGTTTCTAATTGCATATTTTGCTTAACGGTTCCGTATATTATTTTTTCGAACCGTTATCAAAATTTGAAAACAGTTAAATATTATGCTGACGAAATTACATGAACAATTTATCTACCGGTAAGCGTACCTATACTTTTTAATTTAGCTGTAACGGTTGAATAATTCAGCATTTATCCTTTTATGTAAATATATATGTATCGACTTATTTCCTTGGCGCATGATTAATAGTCTCTTACAACCCATCTTTTTGTTACGTTGTTGGCGGCAGGCAATGATACTGTGTAAGAAGCATTCGTCACTCGTTCGCCTTTGGATGTAGACTCCCTATGCGACTTGGTGATTTGCATCATTTCACGCGATAAATACAACGAATAATTCATATTTAAGATATGTCCTACTGGACCGCGCTAAAATATATACGGATCGCTTGTTTCTAGACTTTAGTGATGGTGCTTTTGTATGTTACGGTTAGTTATTTTTCCAAACGCTCACTTGTTAATCAGAAATATAGCTTTAAAACATCGCTTTTCTCTTGTTCGTGATAAAGATATCATCTTCTTACAATAAGCCAATGAAGATTAATTGTCTATCAAATCTATCGTTGTTCATGGAAAATCTAAAAATAATCCTTAAGCATTCCAGCATTCGCGTCTTACTGGAATGAATAAAATAAAAAGGTTTATTAATATCTACCAGAAATGCCCCTGAGATGTATAACATCTTGTGACCCATTCCTTCCAAACCATTTTACTGGCAATCATAAGGCTTCTGGGACGATACTCACTTGCATAATTTAGGAATATAATTACTAAGGGTAATTTGAATATTGGCGGTAATTCTTGGTCCTTAAAAGTATGTTTAATTGCATTCAGGCAGGAAATGGGGGTCCATTGATTGGGTCATATTTTTATTAGCAAATAATTATCATTTGGCTGCTTGCATTCGGTACTAACAACAAGCCCTACCATGAAACAGCGCCAGCGTGCCTCTGTCTATCGATACAGTAATAAGTCAAATGTGAAACGCATTGTCATCACAAATTCTCATGTGCGTAATTACCTTGAGCTAATACCTCATATCCTTCAATATACACGTTTTATTCCAGGCGATAAACATCGAAATTCTTAAGGTACACATTATTTCCTGGTCACTTTGGCGTCATACACATATTAGACAAATATTTGCCTATCTAACATTATTCAGCTGGGGACGTGTTTTAGGTCCATAATGTCACTAATTCAGTTTAACAAGTGCAGATTTGTGCTAGGGCATATATGTCGCACGCAAATTAGACATATTGATGAAAAAACAATTGATTAATGTACAATTGACGCACTCACGTTGTTTGAAAATATGGATCCAAGATACCGGGATTAAAGAAATCTAACGAATTGTCCAGTGAAGAAGAAAACATCGTATGCTCAAATTCAATTAGATAATAGTGAAGCAAAGTGTCGTGATATTTAAGTTGTGTTAGTTAAAACTTATTTATTCGATTACACGATTGAATTAAACTTAAATTTTAGTAAGATAATTTAATGATATTTTATTAAATATAAGGGACGCCTCGAGGGTTAATACTGTTAGTTGTTTTTCTCAACTAAAATAATATATGTTTTGAAAAATAATATATGTTTTGAAAGTATGAATTAACTTGTCCTTACACACATTTATATATACATTTTTATGAAGAATATCATGTACAAGTGTGTAACATTGTATGTACTTTCTTATTTAAAATAGGGAAAATGTATATATTTCGTGTAAAATAAAATCAACATTCCCTTTATGACTTTGTTCAAAATATAAATAAGGTTGTGAAAAAATAGAAAAGGTGGTAATTTTACTTATACTTGTGTCCATTGGTCAAACTGATATCGCATTGTGGTGATACTTCTTTATAAGATAATGGAGCTTTGATATAAATTTTGTTAACTATGATAAACAGTTGGTATTTTAATAAGTACATATTTTATTTGCATATCTGCATTACCATGATATTTTACTAATTAACTCAAAAATTGAAAGCAACATTAAAATATTGAGTTATCTTTGTACAACTAAACATGTATTTCCCACATACTCTACTTCATATTGGTTTTAAAGGAGTGCATGTATGACCTGATTTTATCTTTGGAATTACAGCTCAGACTGTCGAAGTGGTTTGTAAAAACACAAACACACACTGGATGTCTACACCATTAGGTATTTCTTGCATGCATGTTTTAGTCTGATCATAAATAATTTGAAACGGAATGTAATTATTTGTCGAAATGAGTTCTGTATATCTCGCGAGTGTTTAGATTGTAAGGATGATGTATGTGCTTGCAACATACGTATATTCGCATGGCATTACGTTTACTGCACTTCTGCGAAGAAATACATATCTGAAGACGTTTCCATTAGTATTGACATGTATGATATGTTATTATGATATAAACCAGGAATTTCAAGGATGAACCAAATTGAGTTACAAATGAAACAATAAGTAAAGGATATCAAGATGGCTTTAAAGAAGACAATATACATTCATTAACCAAACAATATGTTTCTGCCGGACAAATTAACCATTTTTTCAAACATAATACAAATACGGAAATAATGTACAGTATCGATACGATTTTAGCTTTTTATAAATCAGTATTGCAAATGTGAAATGCAACATGAAACAGTGGTGCTTATCGACACTGTTTTCGCAGCTCAAATGGTATTAGTTTGAAATCGGTGTACTCTAAATCAGTAGGAATGGTAACGCTAACCGTTTTCATGCGGGCTATTGCCAGCTAGATTATGTTCGTTTCACTAGAACAACTTAACAGCTTTATACCCTATTTAGAATAGTACAGCTATTCAAAGCAGATACACATGTAAGTTACATTTGTTGTTCATTTAAAGCTATTTTACTTATAAAAATATCAAACAATTTTTTAATTTGAAATGTATGTTTAAAGAACTAGTGTATGAATTTATATTCACTTTTTTACGATGCTACTAACACAAAAGTAAATATCGGAGTCAACAACTTGCAAACTAATAAACGTTAGCGGTTCTCATATCACAAACACACTGTGTAGCTTCATTGCGGAATTGCAACTACATTGCATTTGCGTTTGTTAAAAGATGTCGGCCTTTGAATGTGTTTGCTCAAGCACTTTATTGACATAAGTCTCATTATCAACCGCGATAGAGTATCAGCAAAATTGAAAATACTCCGTCTAGTGCCAGTCTGAAATCAGTTAATCTTAACTTATGCAAATATCCCTTAGGATGTTTGCATCGATATATTCCCATGATTAGTAGGTAAGTAATTTTTCTGTTTCAAGTTATTCGTATAACCTTGTTTTTATCGCTATATTCTTCAATCAAGGAGAGTACACATGAAGATGTGATCAAAGTTGTTTTGTAAATGTCATCATGTCATAACCGTTGTTCATTTTCCAATATAATCCTTTGAATTGGTAGCTGTTTTCCCAAAGTGCGAGTATATCGTAATATAATCAGTATTGCACTGTATTTGTAGTTAAAAATGTGACAGCCGTTGTGCCACATTCAATGCATTGCTTTTGATTTGACGATTTTCATCAAATATAATTTGTTTCGTAATACAATTATGCCTTAATGTATTTTATGAAAAAAAAATGAATGTAGAAACAAAGAATGTTACCAGAACGTGTAACTGTCACTTTCAGTTTGCATTTATTTATTTTGAATTTTGTGCTTCTATCTCATGAAAACACATTAGTACATACTTTTACCGTTAAGGAGTCGTATTTGTTTTCAGTATCATTGTGTTTTATCTGTACAGGTCCAGTTTAACGTAAAACGATTATATGATAAAGGAATGATAAAGGAATATAAATAACAATAATGGATGTCTATTATGGTCTATTGTGACTGTTAAAAGATCAAAAGTAGCCACTTTTCCTGTTGGTTCGGCCACTTAAGCGTTCGAAATTGCGCATGCGCAACTTGAATATTTATTCAAATTGAAGATGATGAGATCTAGAACTAAAAACATCCATAGAACGCAAATAAACCGTAAATTTTGAACTCAAACTTGTTAAACATCGATATACTAACATGTATATGTTGACAGTCGGAAGTCTGTATCTGCTGAACGTTTTCCAAATCGGTTTGTGAATTGTATTGGTCGAGCGCACGCGCTCAAATGTGAGGCTCAAGAAGGGGGCAATGGGTTGTAAATCATTTACTGATATTCAATTCTCAATTATGTAATGTAATTATTGTCTCAATAAATAAACAAACAGTGAAAACAATTGTAACTATGCAGCAAAAACAGCAAATATGCATAACTGTGAGTAATTAATGAAATTGAACAAATGAAGATTTGATTCGTTGGTACAAAAGTCTGCAGTAAGAAAACAACTGAACAACGAAAAACAACATCGACAATTTAACCAAGTACTAAAATATTTAAACCAGCTCAGTTCTAATAAAGCAACAGGTTTAGACGGTATGCCCTCACGTTTTGTGAAAGATGGGGCCTCGATTATTTCTCAACCTCTTACTCATGTTATTAATTTATCTCTTATACAGGGTGTTGTTCCAGATGATCTCAAGTCTGCTAGGGTTGTTCCTATTTTTAAGAAAAGTGATACAACCTCTGTTGGTAATTACCGTCCAGTCTCTATTTTGAGTATTTTATCTAAAATTTATGAAAAGGTTGTATATGACCAAGTTGAGTCATACTTCAAGGTTAACAAATTGTTGTATAAATTTCAGACTGGTTTCAGAAGTGGTTTTTCAACGGACACCTGTCTCATACATCTGACTGATTATATCAGGCTGGAAATGGATAAAGGTAATCTCGTAGGGATGATTCTTCTTGACCTCCAAAAGGCCTTCGACACTGTAAATCATTCTATACTTCTCATGAAATTAAGTGCAGCAGGTCTTGGTGATGATATATTAAGGTGGTTCAATTCATACCTTTCAGATAGACAGCAACTTGTTGATGTTTCAGGCACTCATTCCGGTACAGCCCCAATATCATGTGGAGTTCCACAAGGGTCAATTCTAGGTCCCCTGCTCTTCCTTATCTATGTTAATGATATGACTGCTGTGGTTAAAAATAAGCTCCTCCTATATGCAGATGACTCAGGTATTCTGGTGTCTGGTAAGTCTAAATCTGATATTGAAAGGTTATTGAAAGAAGATTTGCATCTGGTTAGTCAGTGGTTGGTTGACAATAAGTTGTCTCTGCATTTAGGTAAGACGGAGTCTATTCTATTTGGTTCTAGGCATAAAATCAGGTCAAACTCTTCTCTTGATATTTCTTGTAATGGTACCATTATTGAATCTACATCTTCAGTCAAATACCTAGGGGCTACATTGGATCAAACTTTGTCCTTTGATACCATGGCTCGTTCAGTCATTCAGAAGGCCAACTCCAGGTTAAAATATCTATATAGAAAAAAAGAATATCTCACTCAGCAAACCAAGAAACTTCTTGTCATGTCTTTAATCCAATGTCATTTTGATTATGCTTGCTCTATATGGTACCATAGTCTCACAAAAATGTTACAAAATAAGCTTCAAACCACCCAGAATAAGTTAATGCGGTTCGTTCTAGGTCTCGATGCAAGGGCACACATTGGGCCAGAACATTTTCGTTTGCTCAACTGGCTACCAGTCAATAAACGTGTAGACCAGATTGTTCTTGGCCATGTTTTTAAGATTCAAAATGGTTTGGCCCCTGACTATATGGGAGAACATTTTATCCCGCAGGCCTCTATTCATTCATACAGGACCAGGTCAACTCAAAAAGGTGCATTTGCTGTCCCCAGGGTCAAAGGTTTCGGGTCAAAGTCCTTTTGTTACACGGGATGCTCATTATGGAACAATTTACCCTCCTGTATTACACAGATTGACAGATTGCCTGTTTTTAAGTCATCTTTAAAAAATTATTTATTAGAAAATCTGTAATTTTTTATGTGTATTGTTTGTTTTTTTCGGCTTAAGGAATCAGTTTTAGTCAGCAATTTTTATCAAAATTGATCCTATCTTTCAAAAATGTTATGCATTCTCCATTTTTTATTCTATGTATTTTAGGATGGTGTAATAAATGATGCTATCTGTGATATCTAATTTATTTCTTACACATTTTTTAATAGTGTATTTTTAGGATCTTATAATTAATAATGATATCTGTGATATCTTAAGTATCAAAATGGTCTGTGATATACATGCATAGTATTTAATATATTTATTTAAATTATGTTGGTCATTTTATTGATGTAATTTTGTTTAATATCTAAGTGCCACTCTATGTCATGCCACCAGCTCAAAGGACCACAATGGAAATATGGGTTTACCCATTTTTGTGTTATCCTTGGTGTTGGTATGTATGTAATGGTATATTTATTTTCATGTATGTTATATTTTATATTTTGTACATGTTGTAAATGCCCTTGTATGCATTCCTTGCCGAAATAAATCTATCTAATCTATCTATCTATCTAACTGCAATGAGGGCACAGAAAACTGTCGCCTCGTCTGAGAACAGACTTGGCATGACAGAATGCCAAGTGAACCAAATGTCCACACTCGTCGCACTGTCCCCAGATGACTATCTTTAGGTGTGGTAGCTCGTCAACATTTATGGGCGTGAATCGCTCGCAAACGCAGCAAACTTCTGTGTCGTCAATATCTAACGCGCTTTCAGAATTGTCGGTTCGGTTGATGATTTAACCGCTTGTAGATTGTTTGGGGCTTGTTTGTGGCAGGTTTTTCATGGATGATGATGGTGCCTTGCTTTTCTTATGTGCGTCGTATATTTCGAGCGCCTCAATGTATGCATCACTGGTGAGTAGTTTCCCGCCAGGCTTCGGTTTTGGGGTTGTGGAATTTTGCTTCCCGCATTTGCATTTGCAAGGTCGCTGTTGTGCTGGTAGATTCGGACTTCGCCCGAAGAAACATATCCACCGCCTCTTTGCCAGCGCGTATCGACTGCATCTTGAGCATTGGTGTCTCATCTCAGAACGATTCACACGGCAAGAGCCTTTCCATTGGAACAGCATTTTTGTTCAGGGGATGCACGCCGGTTTTCCTAAAAGCGGAAACTATGTTCCAGTGACAGAGGGCCTTCAAGTACGCCTTACATGCAATGCCTGCTATTTCGATATTTTGTGACGACCTTTTCTTGATTCGCCTTTATATACGGAGCACTTTCGCTATAATAAAAGCGCTTGAACGGCCCAAAGACTCCGACATCAAGGGGTTGCAGGACATGCGATGCGTGCGCTGGCAAACAGAACAGGTGAATGTGTCAATCTCTGGCCCATTTCACCATCTCTTAGGAAGTGTGTGTGCTGTGCCCGTCAAGTAATAGAAGTACCGGTTGGCTGCCGTCTCCTCTATTGACGTACTTCAAAAAGTGGTTTTCGAGGTAGTCCTTGAAGGTTGCAGTGGTCGACCAACCAGTTTCCGACATGGTCACAACAGCACCGGGTGTAAGTTCTTTCGACAAGTTGTCGTTGGACCTTTTTCCTGCATTAATAATTTATGTAAATTATCACAGCGTTTAAATATTTATATATAGTACATTAATATTGTGTTTCAAAGTTAATATTCTTTTTCAATTAATTAAATAACATCAATGTATTGATTTACGCGACTGACTTATACTTTAAATGCATGTTTTAGTTTTATAAATACTGTACTACATAATTATGAATGTAACTCATTTGCTTAGCATATATGGATTAAAATTTAGTTTGCTTAGATTTTAATGATCCTTTAAACACAAAATATGGCGGGAGATGGTGTCCTGATGCGCTTGCGCACGCGATCAATTTTGTTGTTGCTGATCGTGGCGACGTGACCGCCTGCACTTTCTCTTTGATTGGAGCGATAATGTTTGGTGGTCGATGTTCAGGAGAGATGCCAGTTTCGTCCAGATCGTATATGCAATCAGGTCTCTCCTGTAGCTCGTACTCCGCGATAGCCACTTCGAGGTTTTCAAAATATTTGGCAACACTTTCTGGAGTTGAGTGTTTGGCTCTGTTTGATTCCAACGCTGAAGGTTTCAGTGTGGATATTCTACTCTCCCATCTTTTTAAAAAGCCATATAGCCAACAGTTACTGAGTGGCTTGTCAGTAGCGCGTTTTCCAAGGTGGTGCGCCAACTCGCCTGCCATCTGTTGCATGGCTTTGTTACTGAAGCCGTACCCCAGTCTGGCAGAGTCTTCTGCGTGTTCCACCAACCTCAGTTCCTCGTCTTCAGTGAAAACAGTTTCAGTCGTGAAGATATTTGGATCCACACGACCACTGATCCGATCACGCAATGTCTGGTATGGAATGTTGTATTGAAGAGCAACACGACAGATGGATATTTTTTCACCTTTACTTCTTCAACTGCTTTAAGCAGTATGTCAGAGGTATAGTTTTTATATTTTCAATTATATGTTTGAGGAACTACCTACAACGTTAAAAAAAACACGCGACGTTAATTGGATATTAATCAGTTTGCGTTCAACTTACAATTTTCTCCGTTACAGGCCTCTACTTTACAAAAACGTCGACTTTAGTCGATATTGTTTTAGTCACGTGACCTTGACATTGTTAACAAAAGTCTGGGGCAGATGTAAAACCTAAATAAAGCGTAATATTTAAGGTATAATGTTATTTTACTCAGTTATTTCAGTGCAAATTGCAATTATATGAATGTGTATACAGTTGGAAAAACATAATATTACCTTTTTTGTCCTAATTTTTCACTTTTACCGAGAGTGCAAAATCTTCCGGATATACTAGTATCAAATTCGGACACGTGCGACGCACTATGTTTTTATTATTGCGTCACAAAAAAATTCACGAACTAATAGGAATTCACGAACCAATAGGAATGAAGGATATAGCATGCAGGTTAATCGGTTTGATTCAAATCAGTTCAATTTGGTATTAATTTTATATTGAAAATAATACATAGAAAGCTGATTTTTTGCACTTTTGCAACTCTGTCTGATGAAGGTATATTGTGTGTTTTTTCTTAATCCGACAGTTATAACAAACATGATTGTAAAATAATATCTTTCGATATTATCGAAAATGCGCTGTAAATATACCAAGTGTCTCCAGCTAATCACTTGCCAAGGAACAGTCACCGGGTGTGTATGGTCCCCTCCGAGGAACACTAGATAACTTCAATTCAGTCATTTCACAAACTTCAGAAAAATAAATAAGCCTATAAATAGTTATTAGGAATTGAAGATGTTTTTATTTCTAGATAGCTGAGTTAGTTTAATGAACTGGTGTTATCTTCCACCAGGAGTATGATTCGTTAACTTGTGTTATATAACCTGCGGAAGCTGTGAATGCAATATAAAATGTACACGTATTTGTCCTCTTATTTCGTTCTTCTAATGTTTATGAAAATGGCAGAGTTACTATCTAATTAGCGTGTTTGAAAGGTACACAACACGACGACAAACTTAATATTTAACATAAAATTTCAAATATAAAAAAGTATTTGATACTCGATCAGTTGTGGTAGTGTTATAAAGTATTATAATAAACAGCAGATATAGCGTTACGCAACAATCAGAGGAAAAACGTAATATAATATATGATAACTGCAAGAGTCAACTAGCTTTAGCGTTCATCTCGAAGTAATATGAACATTGTCAATTACACTTCATTGATATTAATGAAATTAAAAGCAAATACAGCAAATGTATTGATTATCGACTCTCAAATATTATCCATTTTCAAATGGCATCTTATTTTGTACCGAAAACAGTAACGTATTTAGAAAAATCTAAATAAGGTATACAATCAAAACAACAAATGCAATAGAAGTTGGCCTGTGACAGTATTCAACCTCCGGATCTTTAAAAAATATAGGGATATATTCAGCTTAAGAACCAAATGCTTGTTATGCATCATTAACGATATGATGATTATAAACGAAACAATATTTATATATAAATTTTCGTCTTAGCCATTAGTGGAGTTTTTTTTTCCATAATGTATCAAATAATTGTTTGAATATATGGCTGTTTAAATTACAATTTTCTTAATCTGTAATCAGGCTCCTGAAAGTGCATTCTCACGTTTGGCTATCATATTGTGCTTTGTTTGTGTCAGTCTCACACATACATTTTTCGGAATATGGATAAGGTTTACCTTTATGTTCACTGTATGAATATAAGTAGATAAGCAGCATATATAATTCTTCAGCGTGTTTATTACAATTACAATAATTTGAAGCGTATCAGTTGAAAAATGCAACAATTAGTTATTATCGATCATTACATATAGATCTTTAATTGATAAACTCAATTCTTGATAACATGTTCATGTTAATTGATTTTATTTGACCCGTTGGTATCCAAATTATTTATGGTTGTCAACTAAATTATCGCTCGCAAATTAAGATTCATGATATTTACCGTCTGTGTAACAATGATAATTGTACCTAATTATTTAATGTTTCCAAGTTTTTATGCTGCTCATTTGTATTTCAGAATTGGTGATTTAATTATACATCTGGGTTGATGAAACTATCGCGAATATACATGCATCTGCGGTCATAAGGTTAGAGTGTATCTGACCATTACGGCTTGACTTCTCGAAGACTCTCGGCGACTCATTGTTTTTCTTTCTGATTGAGTTCTATCTTATGTCAAACATGTGGTATGCCGTATGGAGGTGCAGCACTACTATTATCGTAGGAGCACACGTGTGTTATGGGAGGCTTCTTGTGTTGTTTGCATATATAATAGTCTAGGCATTCAGTTGTGTGAGTTAGTTAATGCTGTAGTGTATACATATTTTGTTCTTTTTGTCACGATATGGTTGTTCATTATCTGTAATGTGATTAAATATAAGCATGAATAAATGCAGTTGTTATAAGTACAACCAGAAATTCTAAATCATATAGATGGCAGATATTTCCATTAGCTTTGGTCAAGCAATTGATTGAAATGGGGTCAGGATAATTAACAAATACATTCAGAACTTGACTTGGTGACATATCTTCCAAATATATTATCAATGTTTATCTGATAAAGCACATCCAGTTGTCTTTCAAACTTGTTTCGAATCGTTGATATCCTTTCGCTACAATTTTTCCCTTGATATTCACAACCGTTTGTCTAAACATATGTGTTTTGGGTCGTATATAAATTCAATCAAACTGTCAACTTTAAATGACATGTAATTTTGCTACATGATGTCTGACTATTCGCTCTGTGCATCGCCACGCGGGTGAACTTTGATCTTGCGACATTTTAATGTTAAGCAGGTTGGAGTCCATTCCTCTGAGTGCGTATTAAGCCTATATTGGTGCAAAAAAACACTGCATTACTTGTTCTATTTGGACTTACATTCGCGCACAAAATACACTACATTTCCTGTTATACATTTATCTGGACTTAAATTTCAGGTATGTGATCCCTCTCATTTAATGACATTAATGTGTTCCACGCTCAAACCTTTATTCAATTGTAAGTGTTTCAAAAACGAGTATATCAAATTCATTTTTTAAACATAAAGACGCATAGTGCAAATAAGAACCGTTATATTAATCCAATTCATCGTGAAGGGTCATATATATAAATGGATTACCAGCATGATTCCTATATACTTTACATATAAATCAAGGTATATTGGAGAGACGTGTTTCATTGTATCCGTCCGTCAGTCCGTCAATCCGTCAATAACTTAGCCCGCCGTCTCACTTTCGTTAATTAATATTAGAATGATATTCATCATATCAATTTAATATATCGCTGGTGATAGGTTTAATGAAGTGAAAATACCTATCAAGTTATTTTCAGTCAATGTTAGTAGGATTACTAATGGAATTATTGGTTGATACTTTTAATGATGACATTAACCGATTTATGCTTAGCGTCTAGAAAAAAGGCCTTGGCAAACAGCGTAGACCCTGATGAGACGCCGCATGATGCGCTGTTTGATTAAAGGAATTTCTGTGAGAAATATTCTGAATATAAAAATTAATATACTAGACATCCCTAATTTTGGAAATTGAAATAAATTGATCCAACTTAGAAGGATGGGAGAGTCCACTGGGCATAAATGGATTAAACAAAAGTCTGTCTCACTGGTGTTCCAATATGTAAAGATTGGTTGCCGATCTGTCCAAAATATTATTTTAAAGCCTTGGGATTGTACTATCTTGAGGACATGTCCAATATAAATTAGTAATTAGAATATATAAATACACCTATATGTTGTGAGATAAGTATGCCAGTAATCAATTGAAAATAGCTTTTGCACACACGGAAAGAATTACATTGTATGGCTTATTTACATACTGAATGAATACCCAATGAATTCATCAACCGCATTTTCCATTATTTTGTACGCTGTTTTTCAAAATAGCTTATTTTTATTGTTGGATAAAAATCCAAATAATTTACATATGTTAGCTAACTACACTTTCCAAACTAATTTACATATGTTAGCGAACTTCACTTTCGTTCTAAAAGCATGTTGTTGTACATTTTGTAAAAAGTCTATAACCTAAAGGCAACATAGAAGTCCATTCCGCTTCGTATAATTTCTGTTACACTTATTTATGACTTACACACATGACTTTACTATTGTAAAGTTTCTAATTGTATATTTTGCTTAACGGTTCCATATATTTATTTTTTCACAACTTTACCAAAATTTGAAAACAGTTAAATATTTTGCTGACGAAATAACATTATCAATTTATCAACCGGTAAGCGTATATATACTGTTTAATTTAGCTGTAACGGTTAAATAATTCAGCAAACACCTACATATGGTATTTATCCTTTTATGTAAATATATGTTTATAGGCTTATTTCCTTGGCGCATGATTGATAGTCTCTTACAACCCATCTTTTTGTTACGTTGTTGGCGGCAGGCAATGATACTGTGTGAGAAGCATTCGTCACTCGTTCCCATTTGGATGCCGACTCCCTTTGCGACTTGATCATATGCATCATTTCACGCGATTACCTACTGGACCGCGCTCAAATATATACGGATCGCTTGTTTCTAGACTATATTGATGGTGCTTTTGTATATTACGTTTTTTTTTTCAAACACTCCTCTGTTTATTAAAAAAATAGCTGTAAAACACCCGCTTTCCTCTTGTTCATGATACAGATATAATCTTCTGACATTGTGTCCATTAAAATTCATTGTCTATCAAATCCATCGTTGTTCATGGATACCCTTAAAGTAATCCTTTAGCATTTCAGCATTCGCGTTTTACTGGAATGAATAAAATAAACAGTTTATTAATATTTACCAGAAAAAAAACATGAGATGTATAACATCTTGGAACCCATTCCTTCCAAACCATTTTACTGGCAATCATAAGGCTTCTGGGACGATACTCACTTGCATAATTTAAGAAAATAATTACTAATGGTAATTTGAATAGTGGCGGTAATCCTTGTTCCTTAAAAGTATGTTTAATTGCATTCAGGCAGGATATGGGTATCCCTTGTTTGGGTCATACTTTTATTAGCAAATAATTATGATTTAGCTTCTTGTATTCGGTACTTACATGAAACAGCGCAAGCGTTCCTCTGTCTATCGATATAGAAATAAGTCATATGTGAAACGCACTGTCATCACAAATTCTCGTGTGCGTACATACCTTATTATAAGCTTATATCTCATAACCTTCAATATACACATGCTATTCCAGGCGATAAACATCGATATTCTTAAAGTACACTTTATTTCCTGGCCACTGTGGCGTCATACACACCTGAAATGGCAAACAGACAAATATTTTCCTATCTAATATTTTTCAGCTGGGGACGTGTATTAGGTAAATAATGTCTCCAATTCAGGCTAACAAGTGCAGATTTGTGCTGGTGCATAGATGTCGCACGCAAATTAGACATATTGATTAAAAACCCCATTGATTAATGTTCAATTGACGCACTCGCGTTGTGTTGAAAATATGGATCCAACATACCGGGATTAACGAAATCGAACGAATTGTCCAGTAAAGAAGAAAATATCGTAAATTCAAATGTTAAATTCAATTAGATAATCGTGAAGCAAAATGTAGTGATATCTAAGTTGTATTAGTTGAAACTTTTTTATTTGATTACACGATTGAATTAAACTTAATTTTAAGTAAGACAATTTAATGATATATTAGCAAATCAAAGGGCCGCATCGATGGTTCGTACTGTTTGCTGCTTTTTCTCAACTGAGATAATATATTTTTGAAAGTATGAATTACATTGTCCTTACACACATTTTGTATACATTTTTCTTAAGAATATCATGTACATGTGTGTAACATTGTATGTATTTTCTTATTTAAAAGAGAGAATATGTATGTATTTCATGTGAAATAAAGTCAACATTCCCTTTATGACCTTGTTCAAAATATAAAGAAGGATCCGGAAAAAAGGTGGTGATTTTACTTTTACTTGTGTCCATTTGGCATTGTGTTGATACTTCTTTATAAGATAATGGAGTTTTGATAATAATATTGTTAACTATGATACACAGGAGGTATTTTGATAGTAGTACATGTTTTATTTGCATATCTTCATCTCTACTTCATATTGGTTTGAAAGGAGTGCATGTATGACCTGATTTAATCTTTGGAATTACAGCTCTGTCGAAGTGGTTTTGTAAAAACACAAACAAACACTGGGTGTCTACACCATTAGGTATTTTGTTGCTTGCATGCTTTAGTCAGATCATAAATAATTTGAAACGGAATGTAATTATTTGTCGAAATGAGTTATGCATATCTCGCGAGTGTTTAGATTGTAATGATGATGTTTGTGCTTGCAACATACGTATATTCGCATGGTATTACGTTTACTGCACTTCTGCGAAGAAATACATATCTTAAGACGTTTTCATTGGTGTTTATGATATGTTATTATGATATAAACCCTGAATTTCAAGGATGAACCAAATTTAGTTACAAATGGAACAATACGTAATGTATATCAAGGTGGCTTTGAAGAAGACAATATACATACAAAAGCCAAACAATATGTTTCTGTATATGTAACACGACGAAAAAAACACAATGTTTCTTAAAAAATAATACGACAATAATGTACAGTATCGATAAGATTGTAGCCTTTTAATAAATCAGGCCTCGTGTTCACAAAACATTTTTGCAATCAAAAATCGATATGATCTGACATCCATTTTCATTTTTACCTATCAACTACAATAGAAATCCATGTTCAATAGCAAGCAAAATCGATTTGCAATTGAAAATAGTGTTTTGTGAACACGGGGCAAGTATTGCAAATGTTGATTGCAACATGAAACATTGGTGGTTATCGATACAGTTTCATAGCAGATCAAATGGCATTAGTTAGAATCGGTGTATTGTAAATGTGTAGGAATGGTAACGCTAACAGTTTTCATGCTGGCTTTTGCCAGCTGGATTATGTACATTTCACTCGAACAACTTAACAGCTTTATACCCTATTTAGAATAGTACAGTTATTTAAAGCAGATGCACATGTAACATTTGTTGTAAATGAAAAATACATAGCGATTACAAGCCTTCTTTATGAACTATGTTTATTATGGATTTGATCTTAACACGAAATTGACAGGAAAATGCACATAATAGTTGCTTTGTGTTTTTCTTTATGAGTGTGCTTTTAAAGCTATTTTACTTCAAATAAATATCAAACGATTTTTAACTTTCAATTGTATGTTTAAAGAACTAGTTTATGAATTTATATTAACTTTTTTACGATGCTATTACACAAAAGTAAATATCGGAGTCAACAACTTGAAAACTAATAAACGTTAGCGGTTCTCATATCACAAACACACTGTGTAGCTTCATAGCAGGATTGCAACTACATTCAATTTGCGTTTGTCATAAGATGTCGGTCTTTAAATGTGTTTGCTCAAGCACTTAATTGACCTTATTTCCATTAATTACCGCGATAGAGCAGCAGCAAAATTGAAAATTTCTCAGTCTAGTGCCTGTTGGAAATCAGTTCATCTTATGTTATGCAATATCCCTTAGGATGTTTGCATCGGTATATTCCCATGATGGTAAGTAATTAATTTTTCCGTTGCAAGTTGTTCGTATAACCCTGTTTTTATCGCTATTTTCTTCAACCAAGGAGAGCACAAATGAAGATGTAATCAAAGTTGTTTTGTAAATGTCATCATGTCATAACCGTTGTTTTCCAACATAATCCTTTAAATCGGTAGCTGTTTCCCCAAAGTGCGAGTATATCGTAATATAATCAGTATTGCACTGTATTTGTAGTTAACGAAATATGACAGCCGTTGTGTCACATTCAGGGCATTGCCTATGATTTGACGATTTTCATCAAATATGTATTTTGTCGTAAAACACTTATGTCTTAATGTATTCAATGAAAAAAAGATATAATGCATGTAGAAACAAAGAATGTTACCAGAACATGTAACTGTCATCGTTAGTTTGCATTTATGTAATCTGAATTTTGTGTTTTTATCTCATGAAAGAACATTCGTACATATTTTTACTGCTTTTAAGCAGTTGTATTTGTTGTCAATATCATTGTGTTTCATCTGTACAGGTCCAGTTTAGCATAACACGATTATGTGATAAAGGAATGATAAAGTATTATACATAACAATAATGGATGTCTATTAGGGTATATTGTTACTGTAAAACAAATCAAAAGTATAGCATGCAGTTTAATCGGTTTGATTCAATTCAGTTCAAATTGGTATTTATTTTATATTAAAAATAATACATAGAAAGCTGATTTTTTTAACTTTTGCAACTCTGTCTGATGTAGGTATATTGTATGTTTTTTTCTTAATCCTATACTTATATTATACATGATTGCAAGATATCGTAAATGCACTGTAAATGTAACAAGTGTCTTCAGCTAATCACTTGCCAAGAAACAGCACACGGATGTGTATGGTCCGCTGCGCAAAAGCACTAAATAACTTAAACTCAGTCATTGCACAAACTTTAGAAAAATAAATATGCCTATAAATAGTCATTAAGAATTGAAGATATTTTCATTTCTAGATAGCTGAGTTAGTATATTATCTTCCACCAGGAGTATGCTTCGTTAACTTGTTTTATATACTCTGCTGAAGGTGTGAATGCAATATAAAATGTATACGTATTTGTCCTCTTGTTTCGTATGTAATATACAATGTACACGTATTTGTCCTCTTGTTTCGTATGCAATATAAAATGTACACGTATTTGTCCTTTTGTTTCGTATGCAAGATAAAATGTACACGTATTTGTTCTCTTGTTTTGTATGCCATATAAAATTTACACGTATTTGTCTCCTTGTTTCGTTCTTCTAATGTTTATGAACATGTCAGTGTTACTATATGGAGCAAATCTGATATGCGTGTTTGAAAAGGTACGTAACACGACGAAATAATTATTATTAAACATAAAATTTAAAATATGAAAAAGTATTGGATATTTAACTCCATCAGTACTGTTGTGGTTATGTTCTAAAGCATTACAATAAACAGCAGATCTAGCGTTACAAAACATAACATACTAGTAACATATGATAACTGCAACAGTCAACTAGCATTAGCGTTTATCTTGAAGTAATATGAACATATACAATTACACGTCATTGATATTAATAAAATTAAAAGCAAATACAGCAAATGCACTGATTATCGACTCTACAATATTATCCATTTTCAAATGGTATCTAATTGTGTACCGAAAAAAAGTAATGTATTGAGAAAAATCTAAATCAGATATACAATCAAAACATACAAATCAGTAGATGTTAGCCTTTGACATTATTAAACCTCCGGATCCTTTTTTAGGAAAATAAATAATATAGGGATATGTTCAGCTTAAGAACCAAATGCTTGTGAATCTTGATTAACGATGTGAAGATTATAAACGAAACAATATTAATATTCGCCTCAGCCATTATTGAAGATTTTTTTCCCTAATGTATTATATTATTGTTTGAATATATGGCTGTTTAAATTACAATTTTGCCAATCTGTAATCAGGCCCCTGAAAATATATCATATATATATCATTGGCTATCATATTGTGCTTTGTTTGTGTCAGTCTCACAAATACATTTTTCGAAATAGGGATAAGTTTAACCTTAATGTTCACTGTATGAATATATGTAGATAAGCACTACATACAATTCTTCAGCGTGTTTATTACAATT